>NC_090744.1:46392162-46399662 GCF_036898095.1 Palaemon carinicauda | reverse complement strand
CTTCTTAGTCACTAGTCTTCTTTTATGTTATTGTCATTTAAACTGATATTGAACTAAATTTAGTTGATAATGCTCTTTTAGAATCTCATTTAAGATATCGAAGAAGGAAAAGAGAATCAGCATTATTGAATCCCTTTTGCTCCTATGCATCTCTACGTGATTTCATTGCTCTTTTCTCTGTAGGTTTCTTTATTCTTTTTTATTCCGTTTTTTCTTCAATAAATTTCCGCCAATCAAGTGACACTTTATCTGGTTCCTCTTAATAATCATGAAAATAAAAAGGGAGAAGAGAAGAACATCTTGAAAGTTCGTATCCTCAACTGAATATGAAAATGGGAATCAAACGGATAAGAAGAATTACAAAAAGGGAATAATGTTTCTTCATTTAAACAAAATAAAACTTGAATCAAGAGGGTATCAACATTAATAAACAGAGAGTTTTTCCTATAAAATAAAAAGAACAAAAGCATTATATGCAGAAATTTTGACCTGAAAAGTGTTGGAAGATATACATGGAAAACATAGATTTAGGTGAACAAGAATTATAAGATAAATATGTGTGTGAAATACATACACAATTGAATGTGGAAAATGTATCTCATCATGTGAATACGGAAAACGTGATTATGGAAATTCTGTTAAAATAATGACTTAACGATAGCCAGGAACAAAGATATCCAGTGATTGCCTAAATCTAAACACAGAATTGTGTTTGGGATAGAGACGCTTGTCACTTGCATACATCCAAGCAATTGAGGAAAAGAAGATCTGAAGTATTTTATGACATCTGTGTTAATATGGAATTATGTAAAATAGAGGAAATAAGAAGATTAAATCCCAAAAGATATAATCAATAATATTTTAAATCTTCCACATCCAAAAATCGAAGGTAATGAAAACTCTACAGAGTTACGTACCCCAAAAAGGCTCATACCCATAAATGAATTTCAATTATCAGTGTTTGGTGCAAACAACCAAATTAGGCTTAATTGAAAAATGCATTATGGGGGAAATAACACCACGATTCCAATTTGTAATGTTGCTGTTGAAGAACAAACTTTTTATTCCTTCACCAATGAACGTTCCGGATGTCGATAATTATATATAATGTATTATGACGAGCCGAGAGAAGGGTTGTGAGTCAAAGGCAGGATGCAATCAACTGAGTTATATTGTTGTGGAACACTCTCCTTATATACAAAACCTCAAGGCAACAGGACATGACAAGTTCACAAGACAGACAATATCACAGAGGAAAAACCAGACAGGAATTTTCATGTTCGTTTTAGTGGGAGGGAGGAGCGAAGATACAAGCATAATATATACAAAAGGAATTATATACAATTGTGTGAAACACAGTTAGTACATGGCTCCCCCCCTAAAAATGACATACTGTACATGTTAAATAGGGCGCCCTGATCTAGAGAGGGGAACTGTAGGCGGGTCATCTGGCAGAAGATAAGCAGGGTTTAGACGATCAATGGAGACCCAGTCTTCTTTGCCCCGAATGTTTAGGAGGAATGCTTTCGGACTGCGTCGGATCACAAGGAAAGGTCCCGTGTAAGGGGGCGTTAACGGTGGCTTGCTGGTGTCGTTGCGCAGGAAGACGTGCGTTGCAGAGTGCAAGTCCGTTGGTATGTGATGCTTCGCTGGGGGCTTGTAAGTCTGGCGGCTCGGAGTAAATTTTCCCACGACGTGACGTATGCGCTGGAGATCGTCGGAGGAGGTTGTAGATGGAAAAAACTCGGCAGGGACGACCAACGGGTCGCCATACACCATTTCGGCTGCCAAGACGTCGAGGGCGTCTTTAGGAGTGGTCCTTAGTCCAAGGAGGACCCAGGGAAGCTGAGTAAACCAGTTTGAATCCTTGCAGCGGGACATCAAAGCTGCTTTGAGGGTGCGATGAAAACGTTCAACCATTCCATTGGCAGCGGGGTTGTAGGCCGTTGTCTGATGTAGGGTGATGCCCAGGAGATTCGCTAATGACGTCCATAATTGAGAGGTGAAAGTGGTTCCCCTGTCAGAAGTAATATGCTCAGGGATACCGAATCTTGAAATCCATCCAGAGAGTAAGGCAGATGTACATGAGGCGGACGTTGCAGTTTCCATGGGAATGGCTTCAGGCCAACGAGTGGAGCGGTCGATGACGGTAAACAAGTAACGATGTCCTTGTGATGTGGGTAGGGGGCCTACAACGTCGACGTGAATGTGTGCGAAACGACGCTGAGGTTGAGGAAAGGTGCCCACTCCTGAATCCGTGTGTCGATGTACTTTGGAAGTTTGGCAAGAAGTACAGGCACGGACCCAATCCTTAGCATCCTTAGAAATGCCGTGCCAAATGAACTTTCCCTTCAGCAGCTGTGCAGTAGAATGGCACGAAGGATGTGAAAGGCCGTGGATGAAATCAAACACCTATCGGCGCATGGGAGCAGGAATCCAAGGTCGCGGTCTACCAGTACTGACGTCACAGAGGAGGGTGGTGTTGGAGTTTTCGAGGGGAAAATCCTCCCAACGGAGGGACGTGCAGGATGTCCTACAAGCTTGATACTCTGGATCCTGTCGTTGGGCTTCAGCCAGGGCGTTGTAATCCAATCCCAGTTGAACGGCAGCCAACGTGTTTCTTGACAGGGCATCGGCAACGGGATTCATTTTCCCAGGGACGTATTGGAGGGTGCAACTGTATTCAGCCACGGCGGAGAGATGTCAGCGTTGACGGGCGGACCAGGCGTCAGACTGTCGAGTGAAGGCGTGCACCAGAGGCATGTGGTCTGTGCGAATGACGAAGGGCGTACCTTCTAAGAAATGGCGAAAGTGACGGACAGCCAAGTGCACAGCCAGCAATTCTCGATCGAAGGTAGAATAACCCGATTCTGCCTTGGACAGTTTTCTGCTGAAGAAGGCCAATGGGCGGGACGAGCCTTTGACCACCTGCTCGAGTACTGCACCAATAGCGACGTCGCTGGCATCGGTGGAGAGAAGGAGAGGGGCGTGTAGGATTGGAAAAGTGAGAGCCGCAGCAGTTGATAGGGCCTTCTTTGCACTGCAGAAGGCCGCTTCTTGAAGGGGACCCCACTTCAAGTCCTTTGGCTTTGAGGGAGGCGTAGAGGGGAGCAAGAGTGGCGGCAATGGCTGGCAGAAAACGGTGATAATAGTTGATCATGCCCAAGAATTCCTGCAGAGCTTTGACGGTCGAGGGCGTGGGGAAATTCTGAACGGCTGCTACCTTCTCAGGGAGGGGATGGACTCCTTCAGGAGTGATACGGTGCCCTAAGAACGACACTTCGTTGGCGCCAAAGGTACACTTGTCGTACCGGACTACAAGGCCGTTTTTTTGCAGGCGGTCGAGCACGATGCGCAAGTGACGGAGGTGTTCCTCTTTTGAGGAGGAGAACACAAGTATGTCGTCCACATAACATACACAGAAAGGGAGGTCCCCTAAGATGCCATCCATGAGACGTTGAAACGTTGCCCCAGCATTACGAAGGCCAAAACAGGAGTAATTGAAGGTGTATGTGCCAAACGGAGTGGTGATGGCGGTCTTGGGGATGTCTTCTGGGTTCATAGGCACCTGATAATACCCCTTCAGGAGGTCGAGCGTAGTGAAAACCTTTGCTTTGTGCAGGTAGGAGGTTACATCGGCAATGTTTGGGAGGGGGTAGTGATCCGGTTCTGTTTGCATGTTCAGGCGCCTGTAATCCCCGCAGGGACGGAGGGAGCCGTCTTTCTTCAGAACGATGTGTAAGGGTGACGACCATGGGCTGGAGGCCTTTTGGCAAAGGCCCATTTTCTCCATTTCGGCGAACGTCTGTTTGGCGGCTGCCAATCGTTCCGGTGCCAGACGTCTGAATTTTGCGAAGACTGGGGGTCCCGTCGTCTTGATATGGTGATAAATACCGTGCTTGGCAGGAACCGTGGGCATTTAGCGAAGTTCTGGACGGAAAACTTCCGGGTACGACGTGAGGAGGTGGGCGTAGGCATCCGTGGGTGCGCTGATGTGGAGAGCGAGGTTAGAGGGGGCGGGTTGAAGAGGTGTCGACAAGTACGAGTCTGCGTTGACCAATCGTCGGTGGGCGACATCGACCAGAAGGTGGAAATGAGAGAGAAAATGCGCACCGAGGATTGGCATTGTGACGTCAGCAACGAGAAACTTCCAATTGAATTTACCATTTCCGAACGATAATGTGAGGCTCTCGTAACCGTAGGTGGGTATCGCAGATCCGTTGGCAGCTACCAAGCGGACGTCGGCAGATGTAGACAGACTACGTTGTGCCTTGAAGAGTTTCCTTGGCAAAAGAGAACGAAATGCACCCGTGTCTACCAAAAATCGCACGCCCGTTCTTGCATCCTGTAAAAAGAAAAGATTAGAAACATGGGAGGCCACCGCCACAAGCGATGGCCTACTTACACGTTTTTTGGCCACTGACAATCTTGGGCGCATTTCTTCGCGGTTGCCCCGAATCTGAAGTGGTAGTAGCAAAACTGCGGCGGATGGGAGGTAGTATGTGGCTGTAGAAGTCGTTCGTTGGGGCGCGAGCGATTGGTGGGTGGTGGGCGGCTTTGTCGCCGCTTCGGCACGTCACGGGGTAGGCGTGTATGTCCTACGGCATTCATGTCAGCTTCGATGTACGTTGAATAGGCATCCTCGTCGTCAGGAGTGGAGGCGTTGATGGAGGTCTTGAAGTGGCTGTCCATAAGGGCGTCGGCTTTGGTCATCAAGTCCTTTATGGGTAAACTATCGACATCGGGTATGGCAGCGCGCACAGGTTCAGGTAAACGGCGTATCCAAAGGGCACGGAGTAGGTTCACCACACGAGGAGAGCCGTCTGCGGCAGGTTGAAGGGGAGCGATACTGGTCATTTCCCTGAGGGCAAGCGAAGCCCTTTGGTCCCCCAACGGTTGTTGCGAGAGCTGAAAAAGCTTTGCTATACGGGCGGCTGGCGACGGCGAGTACTGTTGCAAAAGGTATGATTTGAGGTCGTCATACGCTATTGGGGTGTGTCCTTGTTCACAAAGCCAGTCGGATATTTCTGGGAAGGTGTCCTCGGGTATCGCCGCGAGAACATAATCCGCTTTGGTGGTTGAGCGAGTCACGCCCCTGATACGAAAGTGGACTTCAGCGCGTTGAAACCAAGCGAACGCTTCTCCGCTAGCGAACGGTGAAAGTTTCAATAGAGCGGCCACAGTGCCAACTGCTGGGGTAGAGTCCGCCTCCGTCATATTACCAACGATGGAGGGGCGAGGGAGGTGGGGGTGGAAGGCGGTGGGAGCGAATCGACTTCCGGGGTCACCAATGTGACGAGCCGAGAGAAGGGTTGTGAGTCAAAGGCAGGATGCAATCAACTGAGTTATATTGTTGTGGAACACTCTCCTTATATACAAAACCTCAAGGCAACAGGACATGACAAGTTCACAAGACAGACAATATCACAGAGGAAAAACCAGACAGGAATTTTCATGTTCGTTTTAGTGCGAGGGAGGAGCGAAGATACAAGCATAATATATACAAAAGGAATTATGTACAATTGTGTGAAACACGGTTGGTACAGTATGTTACGTAATATGAAGTTTGATCGGTTTTACACAAAATTATATTCTTACTTCAGTGTTCAATTACTATTATTTTTATTCTTATCACCAATATTATTTATTATCAAATACCTAGATCGTAATCAAACGTTTAAATTTATATAATCATCTATTAATTTACGTGTTAACATTTCGTACTATGAATTATTTGACCTGCGCATGCGTAGTGTTTTTATTTGAAACTAATTAATCCCACGGGAGGGAAAGTCCTTTGATTTAGATCTCATCTGGAACACTGAATGTTTCGGCTCAATTTTATGTGTGAAAAAAAAACGCCGTTCTACCAGCGCATTATTATTATTATTATTATTATTATTATTATTATTCATATTATTATTATTATTATTACTATCCAAGCAACAACCCTAGTTGGAAAACCTAGATTCTATACGCCCAGGGGCTCCAACAGGGAAAAATAGCCCAGTGTGGAAAGGAAATAAGGAAATAAATAATTGAAGAGAACAAATTAACAATAAATCATTCCAAAAAAAGTAACAACGTCAAAACAGACATGTCGTATATAAACTATTAACAACATCAAAAACAAGTATGTCATAAATAAACTATAAAAAGACTCATGTCCACCTGGTCAACAAAAAAGCATTTGCTCCAACTTTGAACTTTTGAAGTTCAACTGATTCAACTACCCGATTAGGAAGATCCTTCCACAACTTGGTAACAGCTGGAATAAAACTTCTAGAGTACTGCGTAGTATTGAGCCTCATGATGGAAAAGGCCTGGCTATTAGAATTAACTGCCTGCCTAGTATTACGAACAGGATAGAATTGGCCAGGGATATCTGAATGTAAAGGATGGTCAGGGTTATGAAAAATCTTAGGCAACATGCACAATGAACTAATTGAACGACGGTGCCAGAGATTAATATCTAGATCAGGAATAAGAAATTTAATAGACTGTAAGTTTCTCTCCAACAAATTAAGATGAGAATCAGCAGCTGAAGACCAGACAGGAGAACAATACTCAAAACAAGGTAGAATGAAAGAATTAAAACACTTCTTCAGAATAAAAGTAAATTTGCTGTCGAGAATCACACCTAAAATTTTGAAAGAGTCATACAAATTTAAAGAAACATTATCAATACTGAGATCCGGATGTTGAGGAGCCACCGTCCTTGACCTACTTACAATCATACTTTGAGTTTTGTTAGGATTCAACTTCATACCCCATAATTTGCACCATTCACTAATTCTAGCTAAATGCGCAGGTACAACAACTTTGGTTAAACTAAGTGGCTTAGTGTTTGTGTCTGGTTTGTTACTCTTCCGTATTCAAAACTTACTTTCGATATATTCGGATTTTTAAGCGACGAGTCATAGATTTCTCCGTCGTAATTACAATCCTGAAATTGCCATTTATATTCTAACTAGGAAAGGCAAAAAAGAAAAAAAAAAACTTGAATGTCTGTAGCGGGTGTTTGATATCTATGGTGTTTGATGCTCTACTCCAAAGTAATTAGTCAATGTTTAAAGCAAAAAATTGCAACGTATAACCATTCCTCTCACGTAAGCCTATTCAAAATGAGCGATTGTAAAAATTTCAGAGCATAGAGATAACCCTTTCATTGGCAGGGAAATCCCAAATACATGTAGAAATGTCTCCTGCAATTAATTCAATCAATTCTTTCCTCTCAACTTGCCCCGTTGGGTCTCTTTCGACAAATAAATAATCGTAACTTTAATTCCTTCTTTTTCGTCAGAATTTATTTATCATTGCCATCATCAGGATGTCTTTTTCTTTTCACAGATTCTTTAATGAAGTTCAAATATTTCCAAACAGACTGATTGAACTTCATTTTCAATTTACAGGAAATATACGGTATATTTAGGCTGGCAACTGAAGACTCCACATATTCGAATTCTGATTGGTTGTCTTCAACGTAGTTTACCATGATGA
>NC_090744.1:46359662-46387162 GCF_036898095.1 Palaemon carinicauda | reverse complement strand
TATCAATATCATCCCTGTATAGTATGAGCAGTCTTGTATATCCACTTTTCATTTATATATAGGGACTATGATGCTATTTCTCCCGTCATCTGGCATTTTTTATTGTAGAACATTTTAAAGAGGTCCCAGAGTATATCAACAATCTCTCTTCTAAGACATTTCCCCATCTCAGCTGGTTTGCCATCAGGCCCAACAACCTTCCATATTCAATTTATCAAGTGCACTTATTACTTATTCACTGGAGATATCTGAGACTTTTCTTACTCGGGGATTCCCTCATCTATAATTCCTCTGGGATTTTCTTCATTTAAAACCAGGGCAAACTAAACTAGGGGACATTTTACCAACTTATAAGTAAAAGAAATAGACATGGGCAGGACATATGACGAGAAAGACAGATGAAATAGATGAAAAAAGAATAACAAGAAGACGGGGAAGGAAGAGAAGACGATGAGTTGATGAGTAAAGAAATCTTGTGGGTATAGACTGGCATAGAAAGACAATAAGTAGACAGAGTGGAAGGACATGCTGGAGGTTTTACCCTGCAGTGTACTAGCAAGGGCTGATGACTGTAGACGTGCTTATTTTGAGAAACAGGAGGCCTATCATCTTTGGAACGGTAACAGATCAGATTTAACCTGGAATAACTATACTCAGTTTAGAAGTTTTGCTTCAACTGAAAAAGAATACGATTTAACCGTAAAAGAAAACCTTTCTGGTGCAACCCAGGAGCGTAAATCTGCACTCTTTGGTGTTGATGCAAGAGTTCCTCCTTTAGTTGAACCAGATGGCTCTGTCACTCACTGTCCAAAGGAAAAGGCAACCCTTTTGGCAGATGTGTTTGGTGCAAACACCCAAATTAGGCTTACTTTAAAATTGCTTTATGGAGGAAATAACACCATGATTCCAATTTGTAATGTTGCTGTTGATAAACACACTATTCATTCCTTCACTAATGAACGTTTGGGATGTCACTAATTATATTTTATGGATTTCACTTCCGAAATTTCAATGATTTTGTGCAAAATGATATTCTTATTTTAGTGTTTAATTACTATTATTTTGATTTTCAATATCAATATTATATATCATTAAACAGCTAGAATGTAATCAAACGTATAAATCTGTATAATCATTTATCTTTTTATGTGTTAACTTTCCTTATTATGAATTCTTTGGCCTGCGCATGCATAGTGTTTCCATCTGAAAATAATTAATCCCAGGGGAGGGAAAGTCCTTTGCTTTAGATCTCATCTGGAACACCAATTGTCGCCGCTTAATTTTATGTCTGAAAACAACAAAAGACAAACGACTTTCCGCCTCAGTTTTTGAATAATTTGTTGACTGTCACCGTCACAACTTATTACAGAGGCAGATGAAGTCAGTTTCTTCCCTGAAAATTTGAGTGTATTATTATTATTATTATTATTATTATTATTATTATTATTATTATTATTGTTGTTGTTGTTACTATTTCATTGAAGATAATGGCTGCCTCAGTTTCGTAAATTTTTGGAGACACCTTTCTATTGATCTAATCATCTTCTCAATAGCACTGCAATTGGCCAGTAACTATGTTATTCTCGTTCTTAGAGAAGATATATAGCTATCAGTAAATGAATGAATTATATACTTAAAAAGAATACATTTCAACATGAGTTCATTTACGAAGGTTCGGGGATCCATGTTTTTTAATTGTCATAAGGGGTGGGGTCATGTTGTAACACGTTTCAATCAGCAAGGTATGTCTGCTTACATCAGGCTTAACGCTAAAATGATAAATAAGTACTAATGCGTTCCATATATTGTCCAAATACATGCTCTGAGCAGTACCTTTCAGAAGCACGGTGATAGCCCCAAAGAGATACCTGTTATAGTAAGTAGTTGGTACGCGAAGAGAGTACAGACATTGCTCTGACCATAGAGCGTCCGGGATACTAATGCTTAGCACAAAGAACAGGACAATAGGTAGGTCTTTTGCAAGCCAAGACAGAATCAAAGTCAATCGGTCCTTATGCAATGCTAGCTGCAAGAATCAATCAGGGACCAGGGGCCACAAAAACCCTGCTCCTAACGGAACCTAAGCAAGTAGTTTTATTACTATGGAAAGGTGTTATAGTAGTTAGTCCCAGAGATGACAAGATCAGGAGTAGGGGAGACAAAGAGAGAGAGCGAGAAAAGTTTGGTGTTGAGGTTTCAAATGAGGTGCGCTTTTTGGTTTTGACGGATGCTGGACCTAAAGTGGCAGCTGGGGCCGAGGCAGATATTGACTCTGATTTGGCTGTGAGATGGCTTTCATGGCTGCAATCCTTCTCTGATTCTCTAAACACTTCCTGTCCTAAAGATGATGAGAAAGATCAAAATTGTGTCATCTTGCATAGGTTTCATCCGTTTCCATGTGGGCATTGACGCATACTTGGGTTGGGAGATGCTGGCTACAGACTAGCCATATGTTGCAGCCTTTGTAGTCTGCGTCGTGGTGCGCGTAACATTGCCAGTGGTAACTCGGCACTGGCTCTGGTGTGTAGTCCTGTATGGGGAAAGTTGCCCATATTCCCAGTTCGAGGGAAGGTAGAATTTGGGCCATGAAGGTGTAGATGACCTTGTTAGAGGGAGCTTCGAGTTGATTTTTGCAGAGTTTGAATCAGTGATGTTGCTGAGGGAGGTGAAGAAACCCAGGGGCAGAGTGGTTGGGTATCTGATGATTGCTTTTCTTTGCTTCTTGGCAGGATCTAAGAGCATCTAGGAGGATTCGGTCTACAGGCGGCTAGTGCTGTCTTGATCACTAGGGGTGATGATGAGCTCCCCTTTACGGTTTGGTCTGACATTGATGTGGACGTCTGGTTTTGAGGCTGTGAGGGAAGCAACAGATGTGTATGAAGAGGTAAGTCTGTAGGTAGGAGCTTGAACTTTGGAAGAGGTTTTTGAGGCTCCTTCTCTTTGTTATAAGTTCCAGGTTGGGATGAAGGAGGAGAGCCAAATAACATGGCAGATGCTTATTTTAAAATCTTGGTGAGGCAGTCGGTTCAATTGCAGTTTAGGGGGTGCTTTCCATCAGGTCCAGCTTGGATGTTCGTAATGCATTCTTCTGAATCCATAGCAATGAAGAGGGGAATGGAAGGAGTAGAATGAGCTGGATCAAAGATGGAAGAGAGTTTGCTTGTAGCACATGGTGAGGAGGAAGGCAGGGATTAGCAGTTAACAGGAACTGTTTTTAATTTTGCACGCTGCTTGTTGATTGGCATATCTGAAAACTTCGGTCAATTGAGGGTCTCTTATTTTGCCAGTTATCCTTAGGTATAAGTTGTCATGGAGTAGATTACACGGATGGTATCTGCAGGAGGGCAAAGGATTAATCATGCTGAGGTCTTTGCTGATTATGGCCTCTGTCTCCCAATCTTCTTGGCATGACATGATATTTCGTATTTTGACATCAAAAGTAAGGGAAGCATGATTGCCATCTATGCCATGATATTTCGTACTTCGACAGCAAATTTAAGGGAAGCCTGGTTGCCGTCCATATTTGGTTCCTTTGGCTGCTGAACCCCAATCAATATGAGGTACCCTTACTGGAGGGTAACACACAGTACAGATGAAGTCCGGTCCGTAGAGATTCACAGAGAGAAGGTAATGGAGCTGTGCTGAATACTTTAGCAAGCTAGTAAGGCTGGTGCTACATTGGTCTATATATAGGTCTCATTCCAGGTATTCAATTCTCATTGGACGTTCTAATATTTTCTAATTGTCTTGTTTTAGGATCATTATTACATTTTGATACATTACCTAACAAAGCATTATTATAGACCCTAATATCTAATGTTACCTTATAACAATTATATTTTCCAGCAATAATAACATAATCCTTAGAACGTCTTTTATATTTGCAATGAAATTCTAGGTCATTGTGAAATTTTCTCTCCACTTCCCTCTGCTTTGTATTTACAAGCAGAATTAGAAGAAGAACTGTAACGAGATTACCAAGGAAACAGCAGATCCCAAAAGTGATTCCGGGTATGAAGTGGCAGCGGAAATTCAACAGCTTGTCCCGGAAGTCAGCAGAGCTTTGAAATGCTTCTGAAATGCTCGAGGCAGAAGCAACATTATATCGTTTGATATGGTTCCTATAATCAAAATTGTCTTTAGAAACATTTGCATTGTTTTGTCATAGAAGTTTAATTATTTGTGAAATAAAAAACTTCGCTTTTTTGCCTCTCAGCATTACGGGGTATTCTTAAGAGGTCTGAGATGCATAAGACTTTGTCAAAGCTTTTGTGATATTCATAAAAAATCAATTGATAACCGAGTACTTTTATGGATAAACACATAATATATAAATAAATATATCTCATCACCCTCATCATCTACTTGTGATGCGCAGTGCTTATCTAACTAAGGGAAGTGACCCCAGGTGGTCCTTACTAATTCCAGTAGGGTCATGCACCAGGCATCAGGAGAATAAACCGAAGAGACATCTTCTCTATCGTCTTAAACCCAATCCGTCACCCTGCTGCCATGACTTCATCATTAAATAGGGGTGGGGGGGGGCGATTTCCTCTACACGCAAAATTCTCATTAATCTGTGACGAGCCAATAGTAGGTTGTGACTCAAAAGCAGGATGAAAGCGACTGAGTACTTTGTTATAGACAGATCGAGTATATATACACATGTGGTCCCAAAATACAACATGCTATTTGTTGTCCAACCAGCAACCAGTTCTGTTAAGAGTTAACAATGAGAAATAGGCAGACAAGTTCATGCAAGTTGCTGTCAGTACGAGGAGAGAGCGAAGATACAAAGGATAATATATACAAAAAAGAGAAATGTCGTTACTATGTACGATCGTGTGACACACGGGTGGTACATGGCTCCCCCCCTAAAAATAACATACTGTACATGTTAAATAGGGTGCCCTGATCTAGAGAGGTGAACTGTAGGCGGGTCATCTGGCAGGAGATAAACAGGTTTGAGATGATCAATAGAGACTCAGTCTTCTTTGCCACGAATGTTTAGTAGAAATGTTTTCGGATTCCATTGGATCACAAGGAAAGGGACAGTGTAAGGGGGCATTATCGGTGGCTTACTAGTGTCTTTGCGTAGGAAGACGTGCATTGCAGAGTGCAAGTCTATCAATATGTAATGCTTCTCTGGGGGCTTGTAAGTGTGGCAGCATAGAGAAAATTTTCCCACGACGTGACGTATGCGCTGGAGATTGTCGGAGGAGGTTGCAGAAGGAAAAATACGGCAGGGACGACCAACGGGTCGCCATAAACCATTTCAGCTGCCAAGACGTCCAAGGCATCTTTAGCAGTGGTCCTTAGTCCCAGGAGGACCCAGGGAAGCTGAGTAAACCAGTAGGAGTCCTTGCAGCTGCATCAAAGCTGCTTTGAAGGTGCGATGAAAACATTCAACCATTCCATTGGCAGCAGGGTTTTAGGCAGTTGTCTGATGTAGGGTGATGCCCTGGAGATTCGCTAATGATGTCCAAAATTGAGAGGTGAACGTGGAACCCCTTTCAGAAGTAATATGCTCAGTTATACCAAATCTTGCTATCCATCCTAAGAGTAAGGCAGATGTACATGAGGCAGACGTTACAGTTTCCATGAGAATGGCTTTAGGCCAACGAGTGGAGCGGTCAATCACTGTAAACAGGTAACCATGTCCTTGTGATGTGGGTAGGGGGCCAATAACGTCAATGTGAATATGGGCGAAATGACGCTGAGGTTGAGGAAAGGTGCCCACTCCTGAATCCGTGTGTCGATGTACTTTGGAAGTTTGGCAAGAAGTACAGGCACGGACCCAATTCTTAGCATTCTTAGTAATGCCATGCCAAATGAACTTCATGTTCAGCAGCTTTGCAGTAGAACGTCGCGAGGGATATGAAAGGCCGTGAATGAAATCAAACATCTGTCGGCGCATCGGAGCAGGAATCCATCATTGTGGTCTACCAGTACTGACGTCATAGAGGAGGGTGGTGTTGGAGTCGTCAAGGGGGACATCTTTCCAATATCATTGGGCGTCGGGCAAGATATTGTGATCCAATCCTAGTTGAACGACGTCCGTGTTTCTTGACAGGCATCGGCAATGGGATTCATTTTCCCACGGACGTGTTGAAGGGTGCAATTGTATTCAGCCACGCCGTAGAGATGTCGGCGTTGACGGGCGGACCAAGCATCAGACTGTCCAGTGAAGGTGTGCACCAGAGGCATATGGTCTGTGCGAATGACGAAGGGATTACCTTCTAAGAAAAGGTGAAAGTGACGGCCAGCCAAGTGCACTGCCAGCAATTTGTAATCGAAAGTAAAATAATCCGATTCTACCTTGGAAAGTTTTCTGCTGAAGAACGCCAATGGGCGGGGCGACCCGTTGACCACTTGTTCGAATACTACACCAATAGCGATGTTGCTGGGATCGGTGGAAAGAAGGAGAGGGGCAAGTGAGACGGGAAAAGTGAGAGCAGCAGCGGTTGATAGGGCATTCTTTGCGTTGTAGAATGCCAGTTCCTGAAGAGGACCCCACTTCAGGTCTTTTGGCTTGCCCTTGAGGTAGGCATAGAGGGGAGCAAGAGTGGCAGCAATGGCTGGCAGAAAACGGTGATAATAGTTCATCATTCCCAAGAATTCCTGCAGTGCCTTGACGGTCGAGGGCGGGGGGAAGTTCTGGACTGCTGTTACCTTCTTAGAGAGGGGATGGACTCCTCCACCAGTGATGCGGTGCCCTAAGAAGAACACTTCGTTGGTGCCAAAGGTACACTTGTCATAAGGGAGATACAAGGCCGTCTTGTTGTAGGATGCCGAGCACAATGCGCAGGTCACAGAGGTGTTCCTTTTTTTAGGAAGGGAACACAAGTATGTTGTCTATGTAACATACACAGAAGGGGAGGGCCACTAAGATGCCATCCATGAGACGTTGAAAATTGGCCCCAGCATTACGAAAGCCAAAACAGGAGTAATTAAAGATGTATGTACCGAAGGGAGTGGTGATGGCGGTCGTGGGGATGTCTTATGGGTTCATAGGCACCTAATAATACCCCTTCAGGAGGTCGAAGTTGGAGAAAACCTTCGCTTTGTGCAGGTAGGAGGTCACGTCGGTGATGTTTGGGAGGGGGTAGTGATCCGGTTCTGTTTGCATGTTCAGGCACCTGTAATCCCTACACAGATGGAGGGAACCGTCTTTCTTCAGGACGATGTGTAAGGCTGACGACCCTGGGATGGAGGTCTTTTGGCAAAGACCCATTTCTTCCATTTAAGCAAACATCTGTTTGGCCGCTGCCAATCGATCCAGTACCAGAAGTCTGAATTTGATGAAGACTGGGGGGTCCCGTCGTCTTGATTTGGTGATAAATACCGTGTTTGGCAAAAGCGGTGGGCGTATGGTGAAGTTCTGGACGGAAAACCTCCTGGTACAACGTTAGGAGGTAGGCTTAGGCATCCGTGGGTGTGCTGATGTGGAGAGCCAGGTTGGAGGGGGCCGGTTGAAGAGGTGTCGACAAGTACGGGTCTGGCCTGACCAATCGTTAGTGGGCAACATCGACACCAGAAGGTGGAAATGAGAGAGGAATTCCACAACAAGTGCTGGCAATGTGACGTCAGCAACGAGAAACTTATAATTAAATTTTCCGTTTCCAAACGATAATGTAAAGTTCTTGTACCTGTAGGTTGGTATCTCAGATCCATTGGCAGATACCAGGCGGACGTCGGCCGACTTAGACAGACTACGTCGTGTCCTGAAGAGTTCCCTTGGCAAAATCGAACGACAAGCACTCGTGTTTACCAAAAATCACACGCCTGTTCCTGCATCGTGTAAAAAGAGAAGATTAGAAACACGGGAGGCCACCACCACCAGCGATGGCCTACTTACACGTTTTTTGGCCACTGACAATCCTTGGCATATTTCTTTTGTGGCAGCCCCGAATTTGGAGTAGTAGTAGCAAAACTGCGGCCGAGGGGTGGCAATAGGTGGCTGTATAAGTCGTTGGTTGAGGCGCGAGTAAGTGGTGAGTGATGGATGGCTTTGTCGCCGCTCCGGCATATCACAGGGTAGTCGTGTGTGTCTTACGGCTTTCACGTCAGCTTCGGTTGACATTGAATAGATGTCCTTTTTGTCAGGGGTAGAGGCGTTAAGGGAGGTCTTGAAGGTCGTGAAGTGGCTGTCCACAAGGGAGCTGGCTTTGGTCATCAAGTTCTTTATGGTTAAACTATCGACATCGGGTGTGGCAGCGTGTACAGGTGCGGGTAAACGGCGTACCCACAGGGCACAAAGTAGGTTCACCTCCCGAGGAGAACCATCTGCAGCAGGTGCAAGCGAGCAATACTGGTCATTTCCCTGGTGGCGAGCGACGCCCTTTGGTCCCAACGGTTGTTTAGAGAGCTGAAAAAGCTTTGCTATACAGGCGGCTGGCGACGGCGAGTACTGCTGCAGAAGGTATGTTTTGAGGGTGTCATATGCTATTGAAGTGTCTCCTTGTTCACTAAGCCAGTCGTAGATTTCCGGGAAGGAGTCCTCGGGTATCGCAGCGAGAACATAATCTGCTTTGGTGGTTGAGCGAGTCACGGCCTTGATGCGAAACTAGACTACTGGGCTCTGAAACCAAACAAACGCCTCTCCGCTGGCGAACAACGAAAGTTTCAATGAGGCGGCCATAGTAACAGTGAGGAGGGGGAAGGTGGGAGGAGCGAGTCGACTTCCGGGGTCACCAATATGACGAGCCAAGAGTAAGTTGTGACTCAAAAGCAGGATGAAGGCAACTGAGAACTTTATTATAGAAACATCGAGTATATATACACACATGGTCCTATCAAAAAAGTCACAAAATACAACATGCTATTTCTTGTCCAACCAGCAACCAGTTCTGTTAACAGTTAACAATGAGAAATACCAAGACAGGTTCATGCAAGTTGCTGTCAGAACAAGGGGAGAACGAAGATATAACGGATAATATATACAAAAAACAGAAATGTCGTTACTATGTACGATCATGCTCATCGGCTTATATAACAGTTGGCAAATATGGATTTATAAGGTATACTGCCTACATCATCTAATACATATATATATATATATATATATATATATATATATATATATATATATATATATATATATACATCATCGAATATATATATACATCATCGAATATATATATATATATATATATATATATATATATATATATATATAATAATATATATACATATATATATACATTATATATATATATATATATATATATATATATGAATATCTTTCTTTTTTGTCAACATGAGCCATTTCCATTGAGCAATAGTGTCGCCTAAGGAAATGAAATACTAAAATTTTAACTGTTCATCCAATTTTAACATGATTCACAACATAATTTACAACTACACTAGTGTAGTAGTAACGCACACCGAATATATATATATATATATATATATATATATATATATATATATATATATATATATATATATATATATATATATATATATACCTGTATATAGATATATATATATATATATATATATATATATATATATATATATATATATTCAAATATGCCATACAAACCTGTCTAAACATGCAAGTATATATATATATATATATATATATATATATATATATATATATATATATATATATATATATGCATATATATATATATATATATATATATATATATATATATATATATAAATATATATATATATATATATATATATATATATATATATAAATATATATATACATATATATATATATATATATATATATATATATATATCTTTTTAAATATATATATATATATATATATATATATATATATATATATATATATCTTTTTAAATATATATATATATATATATATATATATATATATATATATATATATATATATACATATATATGTATATATATATATATATATATATATATATATATATATATATATATATATATATATGTGTGTGTGTGTGTATCTGTGCGTTTATGCGTGTGTCTGTACGTATATTGGTGTTTATTCGCGTCTATAGTAGAAATAGTACTTCTAAACTATTTGGAATCGAAATACAGTAATATCCATTAGACTGAAACGGAAGGTTTTCTCAAAAAACCCAAGAGTTTTTCCACTCCGTAAATGTAAAAGACACATTAACCCATTCCACCTTTCTCTGTAATATAATTCTATTCAAGACAGAGACTTGCTCAATGGTGTTATACGTTAGTAGCTATTAAAGAGATGTCATGTATTTCAAGATTGAAGTCCAGGATAACATATGTGATAAATTTTCTTATTTTTTCCGTCTAAATTAGAAATAAAATCAACATAATAATTCAATTCTTATTCTGAGACAGGTTTTGGAACCCGTTCCTGGCTGGGTTTAAAAATCACCTTAGAATGAAACTTATATCCAAAGGTACGAGGAAATCGAGAAGAAGTATTCATCGTGTCCTCAGCCATAAAAATAAAGCCAATAAAAAAAACAGTGTTTGTTTACATAAAACTCCATAAAAAAGGACTGAATCTGACGAGAAAGAATGAGGTATGCTTGACGCGTGTCTAGGAAGAGATAAAGAACGCGAGGAAATGAATGATATTCGGATGTCTTCTATCATTGATGATGATTATCAAAAGCCTTACGAGACTTTTACCTCCCTCATTTCGAATTGATATCTAAACCAATAGAATATGATATAAAAACCTCTTGATTGTTCAAAAATGTCCCTTGAGACGTAAGATTATGAGAGAGAATCATTGATATTTGCGTTTTGTAAACCAAGGGATTTTGATCCAAAATATCCTTTTTCAAAGCACGAAGGAACGAAGGTGTGTTGGCATAAAATTTATGAGCACCGCATTATTGAAAAATAAAAGAGGCTGTTAAGAGCCAGGCAGCCAGGGCATAAGATAAGTAAAGGAAATCCTTTGTGACAAAATACATGGCTGGTGGTCAAATTACGTGAACTAGTACAAACCACTATGGTGGAAAACGCCCTAGAACAAACCGTATAAAAAGTACGAATTGGGGCTAAGGCAACAGTCCTGCAGCAGTTGTCAACTAAGACGTAAGGTTAATCCGTCCTCAGAGTGCCAGCCATTCGCTGACCCTCCACTGGGGTTGGACCTCCACCTACTCCAATCCTGTCCCACAGCCAATGACAGATACCTACCGAAACAATATGACTTAATAGTTCCCCATTATCCAAAAGAAAAAGGGGACTCTCATCTAATTGGAACGGATGAACAAATTGTGCAGGAGAATTACTTGTTCCTGCGTCCCACATGTGCTCCTACGCTAGATGAGAGACGACCAATGAGGATTGCTAATTGGCAAAATACAGAAGGGAGACAGAAGGAGAAAAGAATAAGAAAGTCCAGGGGCTTCCCACTTCAATTTTTTTTTTTTTTTTGTATTCTTGTCCAATAATTAATTACTCGAGTAAAGCGCTCAATCCACTCGGCATTATCCATACCCCACAAATCTTGAGATCTTACTTTTGAAATTACTTTATCATAATTAATAGATTAACTCTATTTCTGTGAGTATTGCGGACAATTCTGTGTGGAGGAACCAGTTGGGTATTATCTGATAAGCAGAGTGAATGTAACTGACTTTATTTCCACATAGAGCGAGCTTTTATAACAACTGTTTCCGATAAAAGAAGGCCACAAAAACTCCAACAGATTGATACAATAACATATAAGCAGAAACAAGTTATCAGTGTACGAGCGTGTGATACGTGTGCTGTATATGGCTGCCCCAACCCCTAAAAAAATATACATGTGAAACTGGGGGGCCCTGCTCTTGAGAGGCGTACTGTAGGTGGGTCATCTGATAGGAGATATGCAGGTTTTAGGCAATTAACAAAGACCAGGTCTTCTTTGCCATGCATGTTGAGGAGGAATGCTTTTGGCGTACTATGGATCACAAGGAAAGGGACCGTATAAGGCGGGGTTAATGGTGGCTCGTTAATGTTGATGCGCAGGAAAACTTGCATTACCGAGTGCAGATCTGTTGGTATGCGAAGGTTTGCTGGCGGCTTGTAAATCTTTCGGCATGGAGTAAATTTTCCCACAAGGTCACTTAGGTGCTGGAGATTGTTAGAGGAGGTTGAAAATGGAAAAAAAGTCGGCAGGGACAACCAACTGGTCGCCATTTCATCATTTTAGCTGCTGAAACATCCAGGGCATCTTTAGAAGTAGTCCTTAGTCCCAGAAGGACCCAAGAAAGCTGATTACACCAGCTGGGGTCCTTGCAGTAGGACATTAAAGCTGCTTTGAGGGTAAAGTAAAAATGTTCAACCATACCGTTGGCTGCATGGTTGTTTGTAGTTGCATGATGATGGGTGATACCCAGGATATTCATTAATGATATCCATAACTGAGAAGTGAAATGGTACCACTGTCAGGAATAATATGCTCAGGGATACAAAATCTTGCTATCCATTTTGTGAGTAAAGCAGATATACACTAGGCGGATGTTGCAGTTTCCATGGGAATGGCTTCAGGTTAACGAGTGGAGCAGTCGATGATGATAAACAGGTAACGATGTCCTTGTAGTATTGATATGGGACATAAGACATCAAAATGAATATGGGCAAAGTATCCCTGAGGTTAAAGAAAGGTGCCTACTCCTGAATCTGTGTGTCGATATACTTTTGAGGTATGGCATGAAGTACAGGTGCGGAACCAATCCTTAGCATCCTTAGTACTGTAATGCCATATCAAGTGAACTTTGTCTTTACCATCCGTGCAGTAGAATGGCACGAGGGATGTGAAAGGCCATGAATGAAAACATCTATCAGTACATGGGAGAAGGTATTAACGGTCTAGTTCTACTAGTACACACGTCATAGAGGAGGGTGGCATTGAAGTCGTCAAGACGGATGTCCTCCCAATGGAGGGATGTGCAAGATGCCATACATGCTTGGTACTCTGGATCTTTTCGTTGGGCTTCTGTCAAGGCATTGTAATCCAATCCCAGGTGGATTGTAGCCAATGTGTTCCTTGACAAGGCATCGTTACCGAGTTTCCTTTTCCGGAGGACATGCTGAAGGACACAATTTTATTCAGCCATGGCGGAGAGATGTTTGCATTACTGGGCGGACCAGGCGTCTGACTGTTGAGTGAAGGAATGCACCAGAGGCATGTTGTCTGCACGAATGACGAAGAGTATACCTTCTAAGAACTGGCGAAAGTGACGGACAGCCAAGTGCACTGCCAGAAATTTGCGAACAAAGGTAGAGTAGCTGGATTCCGCCTTGGACAATTTCCTATTAAAAAAGGCTATTGGACGGGGTGAGCTGTTAGCCACCTCCTCAAGGACTGCCCGAATAGAGATGTTGCTGGCATTGATGGAGATAAAGAGAGATGCATATGGTATGGGAAAAGTAAGAGCAGCAGCGGTTGATTCGACATACTTTACATTGCAGAAGGTCGCTTCTTGAAGGGGACCCCACTTCAGGTCTTTTGGCTTTCCCTTGAGGGAGGCATAGAGGGGGCCAAGAGTGGCAGCAATGGCTGGCAGGAAACGGTGATAGCAGTTGATCATGCCCAAGAACACTTGTAGTGCTTTGATTTTTGAGGGCATGGATAAGTTCTGAACGGCTGCTACCTTCTCAGGGAGGGGGTGAACTCCTTTAGGAGTGGACCAGTGCCCTAAGAATGATACTACATTGGCGCCAAAGGTACTGTTGTAGGAGGTCGAACATGATGCTTAGATGATGGAGGTGTTCCTCTTTGGAGGAAGCAAATACAAGTATGTCCTCCATGTAACATACACAGAAGGGGAAGTCTCCTAAGATGCCGTCCTTGAGACGAGGAAAAGTAGCCCTAGAATTATGAAGGCCAAAACTGGAGTAATTAACGGTGTATGTATCGAAGGGGGTGGGGATGATGGTGGTCTTTGGGATGTCTTCTGTGTTCAAGGGAACCTGATAATACCCCTTCAGGATGTCGACCATGGAGAAAACATTTGCTTTGTGCAAGTAGAAGGTCATGTTGACCATGTTTCAGAGAGGGTAGTTATATGGTTCTGCCTGCATATTCAGACACCTATAATTCCTACATGGACACAGATAGCCATTTTTTTTTAGAACGATGTGCAACGGTGACGACCATAGGGTTGAGGCCTTTTGGCGAAGGGCCGTTTCTTTAATTTTAGCAAAAGTTTGTTTAACGGCTGCCAAATGATCAGGTGCCAGATGTCTGAATCTGGCAAACACTGGGGGCCCTGATGTCTTGATATGGTGATTAATTCCGGGTTTTGAGGGAACCATGGGTGTTTGATGAAGATATGGACGGAAAACTTCCGTGTACGATGTGAGGAGGGGGGGGGGTAATAATCCATGAGTTCGCTGATGTTGAAAGCGATGTCGGAGGTGGCGAGTATGAGAGGCATTAAGGAGTACAAATCCGCATTGACTAACCGTCGGTGAGCTACATTGACTAGAGGATGAAGGGTAACAGGAAGTTGGCACCAAGGATTGGCAATGAGAAGCTTCCAAATATATTTGGTGCTTCCAAATGATAATGTGAGGTTTCCATAACCGTAGGTGGGTATCGCAGATCTATTGGTAGCTACGAGGCTAATTTCAGCATACCTAGACAGACAACATTATGTCCCAGAGAGTGGCCTTGGCAGAAGAGATTGGCAACCACGAGTGTCTATCAAAAATCACATAACCGTATGCGTCACTTAAAAAGAAAAGATTACTAAAAGAAGAGGCCACCGCCACAATCGAAGGCCTACTTACACGTTTTTGGCCACTGACAACCATTCGCACATTTCTTTGCAGAAGCAGTGAATTTGGAGAGGTAGTAGCATAAAAGCAGCCAATGGGTGTCAGGAAGTATCGGGAGAGGTCGTTGGTTGTGGCATAAGCGACTGGTCATAAATGTGGGTGTTAGGTGGCTTTTTCGCAATTCCAGCACGCCACTAGTTGGGCGTCTGTATCCTATTGCATTCATGTTGACATTGGTTGATGTGGAATAGGTGTTCACTTTGTCAAGAGTGGAAGCGTTGATGGAGGTCTGGAAGATGGTGAAGTAGCTGTCCATATGGGGGTCGACTTTGGTCGTCAGGTCTTTCATGGATAAAATATCTACATCAGGAATAGCAGCACTTACAGGTTCTGGTAGGCGCCATAACCAAAAAGCACGGAGTAGATTCACTTCATGGGGAGAGCTGTCTGCGGCAGATTGTAGGCGAGAGATACTTGTCATACCTCTGAGGGCGAGCAAAGCCTTTTGATCCCCCAACAGTTGTTGAAAAAGCAAAAAAACGTTTTGCTATGCGGGCGGCTGGCGATGGTGAGTACTGCTCCAGGTGGTATTGTTTGAGGGTTGTACGTTATTGGTGTATCTCCTTACTCCCCCAGCTAATCCGAAATTTCTGGGAAGGTGTCCTCGGGGATCTCCAGAAGAACGTAATCTACTTTGATACCTGAACAAGTCATGTCCTTAATACGAAACTTGACTTCAGCAGGATTGAACCAGGCGAACGTTTCTCCGCTGGCAAAAAATAAGTAGTTTCAGTGTCTGGCTGCAGCATCATCAAACAATAAGACACAGCAATGCAGGGGAAAGCCGGAGGGAACTAAACACTTCAGTGGTCACCAATATGTGGAAGCACCAGTTAAGTATCAATTGATAAGCTGAGTGAATGTAACCTAGATAATTTTCACAAACAGCGAGCTTTTATTTTAACAGTTTCTGTGAAAGAAGGCCGCAAGAATTCAAAGAGACTGATACAATTACGTACAGGTAAAACCAAGTTATCAGTGCGAGGGGAGAGTGATAACGATAATATACAAAACTGAGAAAGAAATACCGTTACAGTGTAAAAGCATGTGATAAGCGTGTGGTAAAACTCTATTTTCTATATAATTTCAGAAACTTCAATAATAAGTACTTTTGATAATGCAAAGCTTTGCACTTTGATGCCCGATGGCTTAATAGGATAAATCTGATGTAGTTTTTATACTCGTTCATTTAAAAAAAAAAACAGTCAGAAATATAACTTTTCTGATTTACAGTGTTGCGCTTCAATTATCATAAGTTGTAGAATTGGGAATATATTTCAAAACAGTTAAATAGGTTCTAGACTGGGTTGCGATAAAAAGGATCCAATGGGGGGGGGGATTCTGCTTGCTTCGTTAGAATATTTATAAGAATTATGCAAATGTTGCAGGAACGGTAAAATCCAATAAATTATCAAGTTCGTTTATTTGGTTCCATTTTGTTTTACTGTAAAATGGCAATTAGTTTGTTACTGGGTGTAGTGTGGTCAAAATCCCAAAAAATATCTGCAACTTCCATGGAAAGTGCGGATATTGCAAATAAAGCATAATTCACAAAACAACATCTTGCCTCATTTCCTCTATGATTTTTCAGCTAGTTTGTATAATTTCAACGGAAACCAAATACCGTAGAATAACGAAGTACACAATCACTAAAAGACATATTACTTTCTTTCCTGGAACCTGAGTTTCCGACTGGAATATCATCTTTGAAGTTGAGGCTCAGCTTTTCTCTATCCCCACCGTTGAGCAAAAATAACCACTGAACTGTCATCTTCCTTTTAGTGAAGCTCTTCCTCCCACGATTTGTTACTTCGTTAAATGAACAGATAGAAAAGTATTGAAAAAATAGTCAGCTTTGATAGAATTTCGGTTTATCAGTGAAATATAAAATGGGAATCATTGATTACCTCATCTTGTTTACCACTATTGTAATTGGTGTTCTATTCCCAGCATTCGATAATAAAGAGAAGAGAGGAACATGTGGGGTGGGGTGGGGGATGAGGGGTGGTAGGGATCTTGTGAACCTTCGCCTACGCGGTTACTTTGCGCAGATGTCGCCAGATGGCTCCAATGGATCGTGTTTGACGTCTGCTTGTTTACATCAGCCAATGAGCAACGTGGGTAGAACGACTACCTGATGTTTTGTATATCAACATTCAAAAATAGTCTTTCCTTAAATAGCGTAATATTTTCCTTGCACTTACCAAAGAAAAGGAAAGGTAAAGCTGTGGATTGAATACATGAAGCAATATATCTTCCAAAGTTCGAGTACGTTGCCATAGTGTGAGATGAATTATTCACATTAGGCCCAGGCAGAGTTTAGGCTTGAGAGACTACCATAGGATTTTATTTAACTAAAACAAAAAGCGTCTTTAATTAAAAAAAATAATAATAAATAAATAAACAGAGCAGATTCTCTAAACATAAAATTAAGATTCTTAACGAACCTTTGACAATAATAAACCTCCTATTCTACGCTTAAGTCCTCTAGGTCTTATTGAGGAAAAATGCTCTAAAATAATTTGAATAATTGATATATATATATATATATATATATATATATATATATATATATATATATATATATATATATATATATATCTATATATATATATATATATATATATATATATATATATATATATATATATATATATATATATATATATATATATATATATATATACTAACCTTAACTTGTCTGTTAAAAATGTACGGAAAACTATAGTGGGAATGATTTTATCTTTTTGTTAACATACACAAACCAGTTTGTAATAATGGTAACAAATGTACCTTATAATATTATATTAATAGTACTGTAAAAAAAGAGATGGACCTTTGGTTACGAGAAAATAAAGATAATCAAGATTATAGGTAACCTGGTGATAAGAAGCCGTTATTAGAAAAATAGAGACAATGTTCCATAAAAAATCAGAGGGCAGAACTCTTTGAAATAGTGCGTCAAATGCCGTAGGATATCTTAATCAAATTCTCTTCGAACCAGGAATCATTGCGGCTGTTAGTGAACACTTTTCTTTTACAGGGTTTTTATGGGGTTTCTGTGTGGTATTACATTTATTGTATTTGGCTATATTCGATAATCATAAGACATATTTACAAGAGTTCTAATTCTCTTTAAATTACAAAGACTTTCATTTTTTGCTCAGCTATTAACTGTATTCTAATTTATTATTAAATGTGTCTTCTTCCATTGGAAAATAGCAAAATGTTGAATAACACCTTTAATGGTGGTATTATCATAATGCAAAATATCATGATCATTAGTAATAAATCTCAGGTAATTTTAAATCAAAGGTTTCAATTGCTCTCAAGAAAGGATTTCAAATAGTGATCTATTTCACCTACTAAATAGATTCTATCTCAACTAATCGGTACTCTTTGTAAACGTAGTGATTGCTATGGTAACAATGGGGAAAACTTTAAGTCAAGTCTTGTTGTACATGATCAAGAAAAGAGAAAAAGAAAAAGAAATTTTTACATGTGCCTCAAGAAAAACGGACTTTAATTTCGAGAATTCTAGGACAAAAGCTGTTTGAACAGCCAAAAATACACTTACTTTTCACTTCACAGCATTCAAGCAACACAAGACTTGAACGTCCAAACAAAGTTAAAGACATGAACACCATTTATAACTTAGATATATATACTTCAGCCTCAGAATGGCGGTCATTAAGATTTGGTTCATCATCTCAACTGGATTCTACGCGTCAAAGTGTAACATGCTGTGAATTCCATGCTAGAAGATATTCTCAAAAACATGGGTAACTGTGAACTTCTCTTTAGTTTCTGCTGGAAATATTATTACATCTTAATTGGACAGTAAAACGCCGACATTTTGAATTTTGATAAGCTCTACTCACTGTTGTCCATATGAGAACCACTACTGTTTATTTAAACAATGCTCCCAAATACTAAAGGAGAAACTATGAAGGATTAAAATTGAACCTCTACATGAAAGGGGTTTTAGAACATAGATGAAACCTTCCAGTTGAGGGAATAGGTATTAATATTAGAAAATAGTCCTCGATTACAAAGAAGCCAGCACTGAAGCATTTATCTACGAGATCCTTTTCATTTTAGGATAAAATATCTCTAGTTAATACAAAATCATTTAAATATCTCCTTTTACATAATTTGGGATTACTGTGCTATGTTATTATCTTTATCTTCATTATCATTAATTTCAAAAGAACTGAATAAATATTATCAAAGGTATATTTTGTAAGGAAGTAATTCCGAGTTTTTGTCAGATTGACATCTGGTTCCGGTTTCAGGGATTAGTAAAACCCAGTATCCCTGTATTTTACCAATCATAAGAAAGGTAAAGAATACTGGTGTACCGCAAGTTTCCAACAGACACTTGTAGCCTCTAACTGTTATTTTTATTTTACAGAATATCTCGCTCTACACGTCACAGTTAACAAAACCGATTTAAGCTTGTTTACTTATAAATTGATGTATTTGATTTTTTATGACCTTCTTCCAATAAAACTCTTATATATAAGCTCGCTGTCTGTTGGAATGAAGTTAGTTGCATTGACCTCGCCTCTCAGTTACAACCTAACTGATCTCACTGGTGATCAATGAAGTGACCAATGGAGTGTCCGCTCCCTCCCGTCTGCTCCCTCACTGCTGTGCCCTACTGTTTGAAAATGCCGCCCACTGAACCTGTCTCTTCCGCACACGCCACCTCAATTAAACTGCCTCCCTTTCCAAGTGGAGAAACGTTTGCCCGGTTCCAGCATGCTAAGTTCAGTTTTGCCTCAAGGGTGTGACTCAGTCAAGTACCAAAGCAGATTATGTTTTCGTGGTGATTGCCGAAAACATTATACCAGAAATCTCCTGATTGGCCTTTCGAGAAAAAGGACATCCCAACACCGTACGACGCTCTCAAAAAACACCCCTTGAAACAGTAGCTTACTCACCATTGATAGCCTCCCGCATAGCCAAACTTTTTCAGCTCTCTCAACAATCGTTGGGGGACCAAAAAGCATTGCTCGCCCTCAGGGAAATGACCAGTATCGCTCGCCTGCAACCTGCCGCAGATGGCTCTCCTTGTGAGGTGAACCTACATCATAACCTTAGGGTTCGATGCTTACACGAACAAGTACGCGCTTCCATACCTGATGTTGCTATTTTGCTCATGAAGGACCTGGTGACCAAAGTCGACGCCCTCATGAGCAGCTTCTTCAACACCTTCAAGACCTCCATCAACGTCTTCAATCCTGACAAAGAGGACAACTATTCAACATCGACAAAATCTAACGTGAATTTGGTAGGACACAGATGCAAACCACCCAAACCAACGACCTATACAGCCACTTACTGACGCCTATCGACTGCAGTTATGCTTCTACCTCTCCAGATTCGGCGCTGCTGTGAAGTAATGTTCGAATGTTGTCAGTGGCCAAAAAATGGTTTTCCTTGTTGTTATCATAGGAACAGCAACGTTTGCAGAAAACCAAATAGTCGAGACAGAATCTATTTAGTAAGTTAAATAGTTCAGAATTGATTTATATATATATATATATATATATATATATATATATATATATATATATATATATATATATATATATATATATATAAATAATTGAAACTGATATAAATTACTTTAGGTTTATTACCGGTGGTTTTATTATGTAATTTCACTATTTTCCATTAAAATAGGATATATTTAAAAGGTAAGCAAAAAACGTTATAGTTGTTGTAATGTAATGATATTTGGAATTATTGTATTCAATTTCTAGAAGCATTGAATGTGGCCAAATACAATAAATGAAATATCAGAAAACATCCCAATGAAAAAGGGTTCATTACCCGCCTGTATGATTCCGGTACACAAAACACTCTACGGTATTTGACGCCTTTTTTACAAACGGCTCAAATGCAATTAATTCTATATTGATCCTATGTTTTCTAATAATAGCTAATTATCACCAGGTTACCTGTATTCGAGTTCATCCCTATCTATTAATTGTGCAATAGGATTGATATATAATCTTTTATATGATACATCTGTTATCCTTATTTCAAATAGGGCTGCCGATGTCATCTTCAATATAAAATTACTACCAATATGACTTTCTGTATATATATATATATATATATATATATATATATATATATATATATATACATATATATATATATATATATATATATATATATATATATATATATATATATATATATGTATATATATATATAAATAGATATAGATATATATATATATATATATATATATATATATATATATATATATATATATATATATATATATATATATATATATATATATATAAATAGATATATATATATATATATATATATATATATATATATATATATATATATATATATTAAAGCATAATATTCTTCAAAACTTAGACAGAGCCTTTTAAAGCATATTTTTTAAAAAGGACCTACAGACCTTAGGCCTAGACTAGGAGAAGTCAAGTACAGTGCCGGAAGGTCTTGTATTGTCAAAGGTTTGTTAAGAATCTTAATATACTAAAGTAGGCGAATGTTGAGAGAAGCTGCTCTGACTTTTTTCTTCACTAAATAGGATTTTGGTTTCTGGAGGCATACGGTTTCATAAAGGAACTGAAATTCGGTTGTATCTGTTTATTTTTGTAATTCTTTTTATCTCGTCATTCAACGGAAGAACAAGTCGTGTGAGGAAGAGCTTCACTAAAAGGAAAATTATCCAGATGACAGTTCAGTGAGTATTTCTATAACAACGGTGGGGACAGAGAAAAGATGATATTCCAGTCCAGAACTCAGATTCCAGGAAAGAAGGTATCATGTCTTTTAGTGAGCTGTACAACGTTATTCTACGGTATTTGGTTTCCGCTGAAATAGTAAAAAAAAAAGAAAAAAACCCAGAAAGATTCTACGCAAAATGAGGCAAGAGATGATTATGTGATATATGAATTATTTGCAATAGCCACGCTTTGCATGGGGTTCCCAATTTGTTGCAGTTCTTTGCAAAACTGACTGCAAGAAATTAACGAATCGTCAATTTATTGGATTTTTCTTTTCCTGCAACATTTGGATAATTCCCATGCATATTCCAACGAAGCAAACCAAAGCCGCTAATTTGATCTTTTTCTTTTTTAAATGCAAGCAAGTGTAACTGAACTGACGGAAAGGGGATTGGCAATACATTCAAAATTCTATAATTTATTTTAATTGAAGCGAGATACTGCTAAATTGGAAATCACTGGGAGAGTTTTATAGATAAGCAAATCTAACAAACTTTATCAGATTTATCCTGATTAAACGATCGAGTATCAAAGCTAATTTTTTTACGAGACAGAAATCACCCCCCACCCCCACCCCCAGCCCCACCTCACTTGTCCTTTCTCTTTATTACTATGAAATCTCCTCCATCTTTTATCTTGTCCTACTAATTTGCCTCTTTTAATTCCTTTTGATTATTTCTTAACATTTCCTACTGTTACTTGTAGTGTATCATTTTTTTATTGAAAATTTCTTTTTATCACTATTGTCGAGCATTGTATAGAAATCCTCTATAATTTTATGACTTCATCTCTCTTTTTTTTAAATTTATATATATATATATATATATATATATATATATATATATATATATATATATATATATATGATTACAGTATGGCTCGTGTCTGGGAACCACACGTACAAATTAAATCCATTACATTTGGAAATATTATTACCCAAGCTCTGAGACAGTTAAATAACTCCCAGACAGCAATATATAAAACACTGAATATCCAAAGGTCTCTTAATTACAATCCAAATAAAACCGAGTAATTATTATTACGAATATTCAAACAACTCCAACTTCAGTTCATTAACGGGATATGAGCAATTATGCGTTAAACACTGATGATTGAAATAATACACTCTTTACAAAAATAAATATATTCTATATAAATTACAACACTTGGAAAGAATTTACATAAAATAAATGAATCACTCGAGATATTAAGTCTGAACAAAACTTAGATTAAGACAAAAATGTTATCTGAAAATTTTATAATAACTTGACTTGAAATACTATATCTCAGAAACCTTATACCAAGAAAAAGCAATAACACTTAAGAGAATTATACAATCACTTGTTTCACTTGAAATTAAATCTGATTACAATATTGAAGTTTGACACTTGATAAAAATAGATAACTAGATCACAATACAAGAACCTATCAGCTTACTACATGACCATTTACAAAAACTCTAAGACAATTTTTATAAGTACTCACTATGATTACAAAAACTTGTCACACCAACTCTTCGATATTTCACTGAAAACTTAAAAAAAATACACTGAGCTGTGTGCGAGAGTGGGAGAGATGGGGAGAAGATGGCTGTCTTAAGGCTGTAATTCTCATTCTATCTCTGCAACCCTGGGGTCCACTTTATATATGAAACTTAGCTACTCCCGTAATATTCCAGGAAAGCAAGTTCTGGAAGCGAGGAGGCTGGGCTAAGGTATCTGTGTTACCAAGTATTCCTCTCTCAGCACGTATCCACGATACCATGAGACAAACTCTCTTAGTCAGGTAGCTCTGCCTACCCTTTGTCTAGGAAAGAAAAAAAAGATAACATTCTATCACTAGGTTTTTCGCGAATTTTCCGAGGCACATGGCATATTGCCATTCTCTCACAAACATGACGCAATACCTCATAAAAATATAAAAAAACATTACATAAGCCCTTCTTTCTATCCTGTATAGTCACATAACACTCTCAAACAGCTTACATAAGACTTCGTAACAAAATTACATGAAATGAAAAAGGCTAATTCTTAGAAATTTATATATATATATATATATATATATATATATATATATATATATATATATGTATAAATATATATATATATATATATATATATATATATATATATATATATATATATATATATATATATAGACCGATAGATAGATAGATATAGATATATAAATGTATACATATGTATATATATATAAGTATATATATATATATATATATATATATATATATATATATATATATATATATGTATGTATGTATGTATGTATGTATGTATTCTTTGTGGAAGAAAAGATATCGTGAGCAATTGAATGGAAGAGGCGATGGGATCAAGGAGAAGCTAGTCATTCAATGGAGCCAATAATGACAAAATTAATCTTCAAAATGGGCATGTTTGGTTCATTCATTTTCAGCGAGATTATTTTGAAGATGATGTTAAGTTACTTGTAGTTTCTTGGAGAGCACAACCATGTCATCAATCCATCTTTCTGAATATAAGATGTAAGCATGATACACACACACACACACACACACACATATATATATATATATATATATATATATATATATATATATATATATATATATATATATATATATATATATATATATATACATATATATATATATATATACATATATATATACATACATATGTATATATATATATATATATATATATATATATATATATATATATATATATATATATATATATGTATATATATATATATATATATATATATATATATATATATATATATAAAGAGGCAAGCTCAGAGGAAAATATCTGAGGAGAGGATGAGGGTAGCAACTCTGAATGTGGGGACAATGACTGAAAAAGAGCGGGAGCTGGTTGACCTCATGGAGAGAAGGACGATTGGAGTGCTGTGTTTGCAGGAGACCAGGTGGAAGGGAAATAAGGTAAGAGAACTAGGCGTAGGTTTTAAATTGTATTATAGTGGAGCAAATAGGAAAGGAAGAAATGGTGTAGGAATAATATTATCGAAAGATTGGAAGGTATGTTTGATTGGAGAGAATAGGAAAAATGACAGAATTATGAGTTTAAAGCTGGGACTGGTAGCAACAATAGTCAATGTGGTGTGCGCCTATGCCCGGCAAGCTCGATGTACAACGGAGGAGAAGGATACATTCTGGGAGGAGATGGACCAGTGAAAGGGTAATTATAGGAGGAGATCTGAATGGCCACTTGGGAATTAGTAGGAAAGGGACAGAGAGAGTGCATGGAGTTTGGGGTTTGGGCAAGAGAAATAAGGGGGGAGAAAGAGTGATTGATTTTGCAGTAGCTGTACCTTCCAAGGAACTACAAATATTTGCATCTTAACATCATCTTCAGAATAATCTCGCTGAAAATGTATGAACCAAACCTGGGCATTTCGAAGATTAATTTTGTCATTATTGGCTCCACTGAATGACTAGCAGAGTATAGTGATGTGGGGGCAGAAATAAGCCACAGAATATAAGCAGGATGGGAGAATTGGAAAAAACAGTGTGTGGAGTACTATGCGACAGGAAAACAGGGGTTAAGTTGAAAGGTAAAGTGCACAGGGCAGTTGTGAGACCGGCAATGATGTATAGAGCGGAGACGTGGGCGATAAAGAAGACAGAAGAGAAGAAGCTGGATGTGGCAGAGATGAGAATGTTGAAATGGATGTGTGGGGTGACAAGAAGAGTTAAAATACGGAATGAGGTAATTAGGGGTACCACAGGAGTTAGAGAACTTACATATAAGATCCAGGAAAGTAGACTGAGGTGGTATGGTCATGTCACGAGAAGATTTGAACAGTATATTGGGAGGAGAGTGATGGAAATGGAGGTACAGGGAAGGAGACGGAGAGGGAGACCAAAGCAAAGGTGGGTGGACCGTATCAAGGATGACCTTTGATCAAAGGGATTAACTGGTGATGAAGTGTTGGACAAAGGTAAATGGAGAACGCTGGCCAGGAACATCGACCCCATATAAAAGTGGGAAAAGATGTAGACAAAGAAGAAGATATATATATATATATATATATATATATATATATATATATATATATATATGTATTTATATATATATATATATATATATATATATATATATATATATATATATATATATATATATATATATATATATATATATATATATATATGTATGTATGTATCATGAGCCAGCACTAGTCCAATGCAGAACAAAGGCCTTAGACATGTCGTCCTAATTGCGTCTATTCATGGTGTTCCCATGCCAAACCACACCCACAAACTTTCTCAAATAAAGGTACCTTTGTCTAAGTTCAAGATGGTGTACAATGTCCCTAAAGGTTTGAGGTTTAAAAGTCGCTAGTGATTTACAAACCTAGGAAAAGGGTCATGACTTAGAGACCAAACTTTCATGATTGGCACCCAGTCCCATCTCCACCCAAACTGCTGCTATTTACTCAGCAGGTAGACCCAATCCATCTATGGCTCTCGAACTCGAAACCCACAGATTGCACGTCTTCTTAGTCACTAGTCCTCTTTTATGTTGGTGTCATTTACACTGATATTTGAAATAAATTGTTTTGATAATTTTCTTTTAGAATCTCATTTAAGATGTCGAAGAAAGAAAAGAGGATCAGCATTATTGTATCATATTTTGGTGGATTTGCTCCTCTTCATCTATCCGTCATTTCATTGCTCTTCTCTCAATATTATTTCTTATTCTTTTTTCTTCCATTATCTTTTCAATAAATCTTCGCTAATCAAGTGACACTTTATTTTCCTTTTCAATAAATCTTCGCCAATCAAGTGACACTTTATCTGGTTCCTCTTAATAATCATGAAAATAAAAAGGAAGAAGAGAAGCACATCTGGAAAGTTCGTATCCTAAATTAAATAAGAAAATGGGAATCAAACGGATGAGAAGAATTACAAAAAGGGAATAATGGTTCTTTAGTTAAACAAAATAAAAATTTAATCCATAGGGTATCAACATTAATAAAGTGAGAGTTTTTCCTGTCTAATCAAAAGAACAAAAGCATTAAATGCAGAAATTTTAACCTGAAAAGTGTTGGAAACTACACCTGGAAAACATAGATTTAGGTGAACAATAATTATGAAAAAATTACTTGTGGGAAATATATAAACAAATAAATATGAAAATTGTATCTCATCTTGTGAATACGGAAAATGCGATTGTGGAAATTCTGTTAAAAAAAGAAAAGATAATATTTATTACCATTAAAAATCCACTGTCCGGTTGTTTTGTAGGAAGTGCAGTAGCCATAAGAGCTGAAATTAAAAGTAGCCACTCTCCATTTTAGGCGAAGTATAAGGACGTAACAATAGCCAGGAACACAAATATCCGGCGATTGCCTAAATCTAAAGACAGAATTGTGTTTGGGATAAAGTCCTGTGTCGCTTGACTACATCCAAACAATTGAGTAAAAGAAGATCTGCAGTGTTTTATGACATCTCTGTTAATATGAAACGATGCAAAATAGAGGAAATAAAAAGATTAAAACCCAAAAGATATAATCTGTAATATTTCAAATCTTCCTCCGCCAAAAATCGAAGGTAATGAAAACTCTACAGAGTTACGTACCCCAAAATTTCAAGTATCAGTGTTTGGTGCAAACAACCAAATTAGGCTTAGTTGAAAATTGCTTTATGGAGGATATAACATCATAATTCCATTTTGTGATGTTGCTGTTGACAGAAAACTATTTATTCATTTACTAATGGTTAAGGGTGTCACTAATTATATCTAATGAATATTACTCAATATGAAGTTTGATTGCCTTTGCACAAAATGATATTCTTGATATTCAATTAGCATAATTCTTATTTTGTCATCAATATTATCTATTAGCAAATACCCAGATCGTAATCAAACGTTTAAATTCATCTAGTCATCTATCAATTTACGTGT
>NC_090744.1:46332162-46347162 GCF_036898095.1 Palaemon carinicauda | reverse complement strand
TTCCACAGATTGCCCGAATACATGTTCTGGACAGTACCTTTTAGAAGCACGGTGATAGCCCCAAAGAGATACCAGTTATAGGAGGTAGCTGGCACTCGAAGAGAGTACAGACGTTGCTCTGACCGTGAAGCGTCTGGGGTACCAATGCTTAGCACAAAGAACAGGACAATAGGTAGGTCTTTTGCAAGCCAGGACAGAATCAAAGTCAATCTGTCCTTATGCAATGCTAGCTGCAAGAATAAAGCAGGGACCAGGTCCACAAAAACCCTGTTCCTCACGGCACCTGAGCGAAGAGCTTTACCACTATGGATAGGTGTTATAGTGGCTAGTCCCAGAGATGACAAAATCATGACAGGAGAAAAAGAGAGAGAGAGAGAGAGAGAGAGAGAGAGAGAGAGAGAGAGAGAGAGAGAGAGAGAGAGAGAGAGCCAAGGTTAGTGTTGAAGTCTCTGGTGAGGTGCCCTCTTTGGTTTTTACAGATGCGACCTGAAGTGGCAGCTGGAGCTGAGGCGGAGATTGATGCGGATTTGCCTGTAGGTGGCTTTCACAGCTGCAATCCTTTTCTGACGCTCTAAACACCTCCTGTTCTAGGTGTGATGAGGGAGATCAAAATTATGACATGTTGGATGGGTTTCCTTACTTTCCATGTAGACATTAATTCATACTTGGGTTGGTAGATTCTGGCTGCAGACTCGCCAATTGTTTCAACCTCTATAGTCTGCGTGTTGGTGGCCGTAACGTTGACAGCTGTAGCACCGCAATGTCTCTGGTGTGCAGTCCATTATGGGGAAAGTTCCCAATATTCCCAGGTCGAGAAAAGGGGGAATTTGACCGATGAAGGTAGAGATAACCTCGTTAGAGGGAAGTCCGAGGTGGTTTTTGCAGAGCTCAGCATCATTGATGTTGCTGAAGGAGGTGATGAAAGAAAGGGCAGAGTGGTTGGGTATCTGGTGATTGCTTTGCTTTGCTTTGCTTCTTGGCAGGATCGAGGAGCATCAGGGAGCATTCGGTTTGCAGGCGGCTGGTACTGTCCTAATCCCTAGGTGTGATGATGAGCTACCCTTAGCAGTTCGGTCTGACAGAGGTTTTTAAGGTACCTTCTCTGTGTTATGAGTTCCAAGTTAGGAGGAAGGAGGAGAGCCAGATAACGTGGCAGAGGCTTTTTTTTAAACCTTGGTGAGGCACTTGGTGCAATTGTAGTTCAGTTGGTGTTATCCATCACGGACAGATGGGAATGAAAGGTGTAGAATGAGCTAGATCAGAGACAGCAGAGAGTTTGCTTGTAGCACGCAGTATGGAGGAAGGCAGGGATTGGCAGTTAACAGGACCTGTTTGTAATTTCACATGATGCTTGGTGTATACAATAACTGGTTGTTGATTGGCATATCTGAAAACCTCTGTACTTTGAGGGCCTCCTGGTTTACCAGTTATCCTTATGTATAAGTTGTCATGGAGTAGATTATATGGATGGTATCTGCAGGAGGGCAGATGATTGATCATGCTGACGTCTTTGATGATTATCGCCTCGGTTTCCCAAACTACTCGGCATGAAATGATATTTCATATTTCAACAGCAAAATTAAGAGAAGCCTGGTGGCCATCCATATTTGATTCCTTTGGTTGCTGGACACCAATCAGGACAAGGTACCCTTTCTGGTGTGTAACACACAGTACAGATAAAGTCTGGTCCATAGAGATCCACAGAGAGAGGGTACAGCAGCTATGCTGAAAATTCCAGCCAGCTAGAAAGGCTGGGCTACGTGGCTCTATTTATAGGTCTCATTCCGGGCATCGAACTCTCATTGGATGTTCTCTGATTTTCTAAACATATTGTTTTAAGATCGTTATTACATTTTGATGCATAATCTAACAAAGTTTTATTGTGGACCTTAATATCTAGTGTCACAATAAAATTATATATTACAACAATAATAGCATTATCTTTAGAATGTCTTTTATATTTGCAATTAAATTCTAGGTCATTCTGGAATCTTTTTTTCCCTTCCTTCTGCTCCTGTGCTTACGAGCAGAAAAAGAACTTTAACGAGATTACCAAGGAAACATCAGATCCCAAAAATGATTCCTGGTGTGAAGTGGCTGCGGAAATTCGCCCACTTGTCCCGGAAGTGAACAGAGCTTTGAAACGTTCCCGAAAGGTTCATGGTAGAAGCAACATTATATCGTTAGATATTCTTGGTATAATCAAAATTGTCCTAGAAACATTTGCAATGTGATACCAGAGAAGTTTAATCATTTGTGAAAAAATAAACTTCGCCTCTTAGCCTTATGGGATTTTCTTAAGAGGTCTGATATGCTTGAGTCTTTGTCAAAGTTTTTTTGATATTTATAAAAAATCAATGGATAACACAAAAACCTGTATGAACAAACACATAGTATATACTATATATAATTATATATATATATATATATATATATATATATATATATATATATATATATATATATATATATATATATATACATTTATATATATATATATGTATATATATATATATATATATATATATATATATATATATATATATGTATATATATATATATATACATATATATATATATATATATATATATACATATACATATATTCAAATAAGCCATATATTTTTTGATACATTAATGTCTGGATTCTCTTAACGACCTCGGGATCAGAGCCCCAGGCGAAATCACACAAAGACAAGAGCTTGGCTCCGGCCGGGAATCGAACCCTGGTCGGCAAGCCTGTATAGACAGTGACTAAGCCACTTGGCCAAGGCCAAGTGGCTTAGTCACTGTCTATACAGGCTTGCCGACCAGGGTTCGATTCCCGGCCGGAGCCAAGCTCTTGTCTTTGTGTGATTTCGCCTGGGGCTCTGATCCCGAGGTCGTTAAGAAAACCAGACATTAATGTATCAAAAAATATATGGCTTATTTGAATATGAAAAACACGTAAAAATGTGCAAAATTTATCATATACATATATATATATATGTATATATATATATATATATATATATATATATATATATATATATATATATATTCATATATATATATACATATATATATATATATATATATATATATATATATATATATATATATATATATATATATATATATATATATATATATATGTATATACACACACACACACACACATATATATATATATATATATATATATATATATATATATATATATGTTTATATACCTGACATCATCATCATCATCTCCTTGTGATGCGCAATGCCTATTCTACTAAGGCGAGTTACTCTACCCGGTCCTTACTAATTCCAGTACAATCATGCAGTAGGCGTCAGGAGAATAAACTGAGGAGACATCGTCTTAAACCCAATCCGTCACCTTGCTGCCAGTGACTTCTTCATTATTTAGGGGGACATTTTCTCTTCACCCAAAATTCCCGTTACTCCAACATGTTGCTCATCGCCTTATATAACTGTTTGCAAACAAGAATTGCTAAGATATACTGCTTACATCATCAGATATTTATATATATATATATATATATATATATATATATATATATATATATATATATACAGTACACACACACACACACACACACACACACATATATATATATATATATATATATATATATATATATATATATATATATATATATATATATATACGTGTGTGTGTGTTTATGCGTGTTTGTGCGTATGCGTTTGCGTATATTATCATTCTCCGTCGAGATTAGAAATAAAACCAACATAATAATTAAATTCTTATTCGAAAAGAGGTTTGGGAACCCGTTCATGACTGGGTTTAAAAATCCCCTTAGAATGAAACTTATATCCAAAGGGTAAGAGGAAATCAAAAAGAAGTATTCATTGGGTCTTCAAACATAAAAATAAAGCCATCAAAGACAAAGGCCGTCCTTGTTTACATAAAACTCTATTAGAAAGAAGGACTACATTATGCTTGGTTGAATCTGACGAGAAAGAATGAGGTATGACTGACGCGTGTCCAGAAAGAGATGAAGAACGCGAGGAAATGAATGATGTTTGGATGTCTTTTATTAGTGATGAAGATTAATAGAAGCCTTACGAGACTTTTGCCTCACTCATTTCGAGTTGATATTTAAAGCATTAGAATATATTACAAAAACCTTGTGAAGGCTCAAAAATATCTCACGGGAGAGAGAGAGAGAGAGAGAGAGAGAGAGAGAGAGAGAGAGAGAGAGAGAGAGAGAGAGAGAGAGAGAGAGAGAGAGTAATTGTTGATATTTGTGTTTTGTAAACCAAAGGATTTTGATCCATAACATCCTTCTCCAAGGCACGAAGGAGCGAAGGTGTGTTGGCATAAAATCTATAAGCACCGCATTATTGAAAAACAAAACGGTCTGTTAAGAGCCAGGCAGCCGGGGAAATAAGATAAAAAGGGAATTTCTTTGTGACAAAATGCATGGGTGGATGTTAAATTACGGGAACTAGTGCAAACTGGCATGCTGGAAAACGTTCAGAATAAACTGTATAAAATGGACGAATTTGGGGTAAGGCAGCAGTTGTCAACTAAGACGTAAGGTCAATCCGACCTGAGAGTGCCAGCCATTCGCTGACCCTCCACTGGGGTTTGACCTTTACCTACTCCAGTCCTGTCCCAGAGCCACTGACAGATACCCACCGAATCCATATGACTTAGTAGTTCCCCACTATCCAGAAGAAAAAGGGGACTCCCATCTAATTGGAACGGATGAACTAATTGTACAGGAGAATGACTTGTTCCTGCCATCCGTCGTGTGCTCCCACGCTAGATGAGAAACGACTGATGTGGGTCGCCAATTGACAGAAGACAGAAGGGAGAAGACAAAGAAAGAAAAGAAAAGGAAAGTCTAGGGGATTCTCACTTCAATTACCCAAATATTTTTTTTCAGCATTCTTGCAAAATAATTACCCGAGTAAAGTTCTCAATGCACTCGGCACTAACCATAACCCACAAATCTTGAGATCTTAGTTTTCTAATTAATTCATCATTATTAACAAATTAACAATATTTCTGTGAGTACTAGGGACAATTCTGTATGGAAGCACCAGTTGGGTATTAAATGATAAGCGCAGTGAATGTAACCTACCTTATTTCCACAAACAGCGAGCTTTTATAACAATAGTTTCTGTGAAAAAAGGCCACCAAAATTCAAACATATTGATAAATGTACATACAAGCAGAAACAAGTTATCAGTGTACTAGCATTTGATACGCGTGCGGTACATGGTTCCCCCCCACCCCCCCCCCCCCCCCTAAAAAGGATATGCATGTGATATTGTGGACCCTGCTCTTGAGAGGCCTACTGAAGGTGGGTCATCTGGTAGGGTAGATATGCAGTTTTTAAGCAGTCAATAAAGACCCAGTCTTCTTTGCCACGCAGTGAATGTAACCCACTTTATTTCCACAAACAGCGAGCTTTTATAACAATAGTTTCTGTGAAAGAAGGCCACCAAAATTCAAACATATTGATAAAAGTACATACAAGCAGAAACAAGTTATCAGTGTACTAGCATGTGATACGCGTGTGGTAAATGGTTCCCCCCCCTAAAAAAGATATATGTGATATTGTGGACCCTGCTCTTGAGAGGCCTACTGAAGGTGGGTCATCTGGTAGGAGATATGCATGTTTTAGGCAGTCAATAAAGACCCTGTCTTCTTTGCCATGCATGCGTACTACATATCATAAGGAAAGGGCCTGTGTAAGTCGGTATTAACGGTGGCTCACTAGTGTTGTTGCGCAGGAAAACGTACATTGCCGAGTGCAGATCTGTCGATATGTGATGCTTTGCTGGGGGCTTGTAAGTCTTTCGACATGGAGTAAATTTTCCAACAATGTGACGTAGTCACTGGAGATTATCAGAGGAGGTTGAAGATGGAAAAAATTGGTCATGAACAGCCAATAGGTCACTGATTTCACTATTTCAACTGACATCCAGGGCATCTTTAGAAGTGGTCCTTAGTCCCAAGAGGACCAAGGGAATCTAGGTAAAGCAGTAGGAGTCCTTGCAGCGGGACATCAAAGCTACCTTGAGGTTTCTGTGAAAATATTCAACCAGACCGTTGGCTGTATAGTTGATTGTAGTTTTATGATTATGGGTGATACCCAGGAGATCCACTAATGATGTCCACAATTAAGAGGTGAGAGTGGTACCCCTGTTGGAAACAATATGCTCTGGGATACAAAATCTTGCTATCCATCCTAAGAGTAAAGAAGATATACACTGGGCGGACTTTGCAGTTTTCATGAGAACGGCTTCAAGTTAGAGAATAGAGCAGTCAATGACAATAAACAGGTAACGAGGTCCATGTGATTTTAAAAAGAGACCTAAAAAATCAAAGTGAATGTCGGCAAAGTGTCGCTGAGGTTGAGGAAAGGTGCCCACTCCTGAATCTGTATCGATATACTTTTACAGTTTGGCATAAAGTACAGGCGTGGATCCAATCCTCAGCATCCTTAGTAAGGCCATACCAGGTGAACTGTCTCTAACAGCTGTGCAGTAGAATGGCACAAGGGATGGGAAAGGCTATGAATGAAAACATCTGTCAGTGCATGGGAAAAGGTATCAACGGTCTAGGTCTACTAGAACTATCATCACAGAGGAGGGTGGTATTGGAGTCATCGAGAGGGATGTCCTCTCAATGGAGGGATGTGCAGGATACCCTACATGCTTGGCACTCTGGATCTTTTCGTTAGGCTTATGCCAAGGCACCGTAATCCAATCCCAGGTGGATTTCTTGACAAGGCATCGTCAACAAGGACGTGCTGAAGGGTACAATTGTATTCAGCCACAGCGGAGAATACGTCAGCATTGATGGGCGGATCAGGCATGTGACTGTCGAATGAAGACATGTACCAAGGGCATGTTGTCAGTTTGAATGGCGAAGAGCATACCTTCAAAGAACTGGGAAGGTCACGGACAGCCAAGAGCACTGCTGGATTCCGCCTTGGACAGTTTCCTACTGAAAAAGGCCAATGGACGGGGCGAGCCGTTAACCACCTCCTCAAGGACTGCCTGAAAAGCAATTTTGCTGGCATCGCTGAAGATAAGGAGAGGTGCATGTGGCACATGAAAAGTAAGAGCAGCAGCGGTTGATACGACATAATTTGCATTGCAGAAGGCCGCTTTTTGAAGGGGACCCTGCTTCAGGTCTTTTGGCTTGCCCTTGAGGGAGGTGTAGAGGGGGCCAGGAGTGGTGGCAAAGGCCTAGGATACGGTGATAGTAGTTGATCATGTCCAAGACCATTTGCACTGCCTTGATGGTCGAGGGCGTTGGGTAGTTCTGAATGACTGCTACCTTCTCAGGGATGGGGTAGCCTCCTTTAGGATGTAGTGCCCTAAGAACGATACTTCGTTGGCATCAAAGGTACACCTGTCATACCAGACTACAAGACCGCTCTATTGTAGGTGGTTGAGCACAATACGTAGATGGCGGAGATGTTCCTCTTTGGAGGAAGAGAATACATGTATATCATCCATATACCATACACAGAAGAAAAGGTCCCCTAAGATGCCTTCCATAAGATGAGGAAAAGTAGCCCCAGCATTACGAAGGCCAAAACAGGATTATTTGATGGTGTGTGTATCAAAGGGGTTGATGATGGTGGTCTTCAGGATGTCTTCTGGGTTCATGGGTACCTGATAATACACCTTCAGGAGGTCGAGCGTGGAGAAAACCTTTGCTTTGTGCAACTAGAAGGTCAAGTTGACCATGTTTCAGGTAGGGTAGTTATGCGGATCTGTCTACATGTTCAGATGCTTGTAATCCCTACAGGGATGCAAAGAGCCATGTTTCTTTAGGACGATGGGCAAGGATGACGACGATGGGCTTGAGGCCTTTTGGCAAAGGGCCGTATCTTTAATTTCAGCAAATGGTTTTTTAGGGGCTGCCAAACGATCAGGTGCCAGATGTCTGAATCTGGTAAACATTGGGGCCACATCATCTTGATATGGTGATAAATACTGTGTTTTGCGGGAACCGTAGGTGTTTGGTGAAGTTCTGGACGGAAAACCTCCTAGTATGATGTGAGGAGGTGGGTGTAGGAATTCATGAGTGCGCCAATGTTGAGAGCGAAGTCGGAGGTGGCAGGTATGAGAGGCATTAAGGAATACAAATCCGCATTGACTAACCATCGGTGAGCTACATAACCAGGAGGTGGAAGTGTAACAGGAAGTCGGCACTGAGGATTGGCAATGAGACATCAGCAATGAGAAACATCCAAATAAATTTAACGCTTCCAAACCATAATGTAAAGATTTCATAACTGCGAGTGGGTATCGCAGATCTAGTTGGTAGCTACCAGGCCAATGTCGGCAGACCTAGACAGATTATATTCTGTCCTGGAGAGTGGCTTTTACAGAAGAGAACGGCAAGCACCCGTGTCTATCAAAAATCGCTTACCCCCAGTACGTCATGTAAAAATGAAAGATTAGTATTAGGGGAGGCCACCCCCACAATCGATGGCCTATTTACAGGTTTTTTGGCCACATGAACCATTCGTACATTTCTTTGCAGTAGCCACGATTTTGGAGCGGTAGTAGCATAAATGCAGCCGATGGGTGTCAGGAAGTGGCTGGAGAAGTCGTTGGTTCAGGTGTAAGCAAGTGATCGTTTATGTGGATGGTGGGTGGCTTGGTCACCACTCCGGCATGTCACCAGGTGGGTGGGTGTGTCCTATCGTATTCATGTTGGATTTGTTTGAGGTGGAATAGGTGTTCACTTAGTCAGGAATGGAGGCGTTTAAGGAGGTCTAGAAGGTGATGAAGTGGATATCCATAAGAGGGTCGACTTTGGTCGTCAGGTCTTTCATAGATGAAATATCTACGTTTGGGATAGCAGCACTTACAGGTTCGGGTAGGCACTGTAACAATGAGAGCAGATTTTAGGCGAGTGATACTGGTCTTATCACAGAGTGTGAGCGAAGCCTTTTGATCCCCCAATGGTTGTCGAGAGTACGCAAAAAGTTTCGCTCTGCGGGTGGCTGGCGATAGTGAGTACATCTCCAGGATGCATTATTTGAGGGCGTCGTACGTTATTGGTGTGTCGCCTTCCTCGCACAGTCAATCAGAGATTTCTGGGAAGCTATCCTCGGGGATCGCTGCAAGAACATAATCTGCTTTGGTACTTAACTGAGTCATGCCCTTGATGCAAAACTGGAATTCAGCACGCTGGAACAAGGCGAACGTTTCTCCATTGGCGAAGGACAGTAGTTTCAGCGTCTGGCGGGAGGGAGATGCACACTCCAGGGGTACCAAGGTGTGGAGGCAAAAGTTACGTATTAACTGATAAGTGGAGTTAATGTAACCTACCTAATTTCCACAAATGCGAATTTATATAACATGTTTCCGTGAAAGAACGTGCAAAGAATTCAAACAGATTGATACAAGTACATACAGATAGGAACAAATTATCAGTACAATGAGAGAGAGATAACGATATTTTACGAAAAGCAGAAATACCATTGCAGTGTACGAGCATGTAATACGCATTTGGTTCAACTCTCATTCCTAAATAATTTAATAAGCTTCACTAATAAGTATTTTTAATAATACAAAGCTTTGCACTTTGATGCCCGATGGTTTAATACGATAAATCTGAGGTAGATATTGGACTCGTTCATTAAAAAAAAAAAAACAGCCATAAATATAACTTTTACGATTTACCAGTGTCTCGCTTCAATCAACATAACTTGTAGATTTGGGAATATATTTCAAAACTGTTACATAGGTTCTAGACTGGGTTGCGATAAAAAGGATCCAATGGGGGGGGGGGATTCTGCTTGCTTCGTTAGAATATGCATAAGAATTATGCAAATGTTGCAGGAACGGTAAAGTCCAATAAATTATCAAGTTTAATATTGCTTTTACCGTAAAATGTCAATTAGATTATTTCTGGGTGTATTGTAGTCAAAATCCCAGCAAATGTCTACAACCTCCATGCAATGCGCAGATATTGCAAATAAAGCATAACTCACAAAGCAATATATTAACTCATATTGTTTTAGGATCTATCGGCTAGTTTGTATAATTTTAACTTAAACCAAATACCGTAGAATAACGAAGCACACAATCACTGAAAGACATATTACTTTCTTTCCTGGAATCTGAGTTCCCAACTGGAATATCATCTTTGAAGTTGAGGCTCAGCTTTTCTCTGTCCCCACCGTTGAATAGAAATACTCACTGAACTGTCATCTTCCTCTTAGTGAAGCTCTTCCTCCCACTATATATTCCTCCGTTAAATGACGAGATAAAAAAGCATCACAAAAATAGTCAACTTCAACAGAATTTCAGTTTATCAGTGAAACATAAACTGGGAATCATTGTTTGCCTCAACTTGTTTATCACTATTGTGACTAGCGTTCTATTCCCAGCATTCAATAATAAAGAGAAGAGAGGAACGTGTGGGGTGGGGTGAGGGATGAGGGGGGGAGGGATCTTGTGAACCTTTCGCCTACGCGGTTACTTGGTTCAGATGTCACCAGATGGCTCCCATGGATCGTGTTTGACATCTGATTGTTTACATCAGCCATTCAGCAATGTGGGTAGAACGAGTATCCTATGTTTATTATATGAACAGTCAAAAATAAAGTATTTCCTTAAATAGCTCATTGTTTCCCTTTCACTTACCAATGAAAAAGAAAGGCAAAGCTGTGGTTTGAATATAGGCTATGAATCAATATGTATCGCAAATTTCGTGAACGTTACCATAGTTTGAGATAAATTATTCAAATTAGGCCCATGCATAGTTTAGGCCTGAGAGACTAGCATAGGATTTTATTTAACTAATAAAAGCTTCATTTATGAAACTGTGTGCCTCTAGAAACAAAAATCATATTTGATAAAAGAAAAAAAAAGCAGCTTCTCTGAACCTTCGCCTACTTTAGTAAAATAAGATTCTTAACAAACCTTCAAAAATACAAGACCTTCCGGCACTGCACTTATATTGTCCTTGGGTAGGCCTAATGTCTGTAGGTCCTATTCAGAAAATATGCTCTTAAATACAGTATATATCTGTTATAAAAGTACAGAAAGCTATAGTGGGAATGATTTCATCTTTTTGTTGACATACGCACGCCGGATTGTACGGTAATAACGATAACAAATGTAACATTTAATAGATTATATATTAATATTACTGTACAAAGGAAGAAGGCCCTTTGGTTACGAGAAAATAATGATAAACAAGATTACAGGTAACCTGGTGATAAGTAGCCGTTATTAGAAAACAACTAGAGACAAGGTTCCATACAAAATCAATGTAAGTTAAGATACTTTGAAAAGGGCCGTTAAATGCCGTAGAGTCTCTTTATAAGCAAATTCTGTTCGAACAGGGATCATAGAGGATGGTGAACACTATCCTTTTATCATTAGTATCGTTATTACTAGCCAAGCTACAACCCTAGTTGGAAAAGCAAGTTGCTATAAGCCCAAGGGCTCCAATAGGGAAACATACCCCAGTAAGGAAAGGAAATAAGGAAATGAATAAATGAGAAGAACAAATAAACAATAAATCATTACAAAAACAGTAACAACGTCAAAACAGATATGTCATATATAAACTATAAAAATATTTGCTGTAACTTTGAACTTTTGAAGTTTTACTGATTCAACCACCCGATTAGGAAGATCATTCCACAACTTGGACACACCTGAAATAAAGCTTCTAGAATACTGTGTTGTATTGAGCCTCATGATGGAGAAGGCCTGGCTAAGAATTATCTGCCTGCCTAGTATTACGGACAGGAAGGAATTGTCCAGGAAGATCTGGATGTAAAGGATGGTCAGCATTATGAAAAATCATATGCAACATGCATAATGAACTAATTGAACGACAGTGCCAAAGAATAATATCTAGATCAGGAATAAAAAATTTATTAGACCGTAAGTTTCTGTATAAGAAATTCAGATGAGAATCCGCAGCTGAACACCAGACAGGAGAACAATACTCAAAACAAGGTAGAATGAAAGATTTAAAACACTTCTTCAGAATAGCTTGATCACCAAAAATCTTGAAAGACTTTCTCAATAAGCGAATTTTTGGTGTAATTGAAGAAGACACAGACCTAATGTTTTTCCCAAAAGTAAATTTGCTGTCGAGAGTCTCACCTAAAATCTTAATAGTCGTACAAGGTTAAAGAAACATTATCAATACTGAGATCAGGATGTTGAGGATCCACTGTCCTTGACCTAATTACAGTCGTACTTTGAGTTTTGTTAGGATTTAACTTCATGCCCCACAATTTGCACCATGCACTAATTTTAGCTAGATCTCTATCAATTGATTCAGCAGCTGCAGATCTACATTCAGGGGAAGGAATTGATGCAAAGAGAGTAGCATCATCTGCATATGCAACAAGCTTGTTTTCTAGGCCAAACTACATGTCATGTGTATATAGTATGAAAAGTAATGGGCCAAGAACACTACCCTGTGGAACACCAGATATCACATTACTATACTCACTATGGTGCCCATCAACAATAGCTCTTTGAGATCTATTACTTAAAAAATCAATAATAATGCTAAGAAACGACCCACCCACTCCCAACTGTTTGAGTTTGAAAACAAGGGGCTCATGATTAACACGGTCAAAGGCAGCACTAAAATCAAGGCCAATCATACCAACTTCCTGACTACAATTAAGGGATTTCTGTACAACATGGGAGATGGTAAGAAGGGCATCACATGCTCGAAGGCTTTTACGCAAACCAAATTGCAAACTAGGGAATATATGATTACCTTCAGCAAACCTATTCAGACGTTTTGTCAGAAGACGTTCAAAAACTTTAGATAATATGGGAGTTATGGAAATTGGGCGACAATCAGCTAGACTTGAGCTACCACAAACAGATTTACATAGAGGAGTAACATTACAAGTTTTCCAACAAGTGCTAAAAGCTCCTTTTCTTGCTAACTTCCGCAAAATAACAGATAACTTTGGAGCTAAGAAATCTGCAGTCTTTATAAAAAAAAAAGGAAAAATACCATTTGGGTCTACACCTCCATAAGCATCAAAGTCCATCAACTGAGCTTCAATTTCACGAGATCGAAAATCTAAGTTAGTTAATTTAGCCTCGGGAAAACAAAATTGAGAAAGTTCAAGTTATTCAATACTCTGTTTACTGTAAAAAAAAAACATAGGGATTCTGTGCGGTATTAAATCTATTGCATTTGGCCATATTCAATAATCCTAAAGAAAATTTACAATAGTTTTAAATTTTATTATATTACAAAGAATTTTAGCTTTTGCTAACCTATTAACTGTATCCTAATTTATCATTAAATGTATTCTATTCTATTGGAAAATAGCGAAATGTTTAGTAAAGCATATAATGATGATATTCTCATAATGCAGAATATCATGATCTCCTGCAATAAATTTCATTATATTACAAACACATTTATGTTTTTGCTTATCTTTTGAGTACATCCAGTTCTATTGGAAAATAGCGAAATTTCTTAGTAAAACAACATCTAATTTTATGTTCTCATAATGCAGAATATCATGATCACCAGTAATAAATCTAATGTAATTTTAAAGCATTTTCAATTACTCATATACGAAATGATTTCAAATAGCGATCTATTTCACTTACAAAATAGATTGTGTCAACTATTCGGGACTCTTCGAAAACAATAAGTCAAGTGTAGTTGTACCTGATCAAGAAAAAAAGAAGAAAAGTACATTTTACACGTGCCCTTTGAAAAAACGGATTTTAACTTTGAGAATTCTGTGTCAAAAGTTGTTTGAACAGGGGGAAGTCAACTTACTTTACGCTTCGTAACATTCAAGCAACGCAAGAAAGAGTATCAAGACTTCAGCGTCCATACAAAACTAAACACATGATCCTAATTGGAGCTTAAATATGTTTACTCCTGCCTAAGAAAGGCTGTTATTAATCTGTTGTTAATCTTGTGACTTGATTGTACGCTTTAAAGTATAATAAACTGTCAATTCCATGTTAGAACATATGCATATAACACAGCTAAAGGCTATTGTCGTTTTGATTAAAAATGAATTGAAAGGAATGAAAAGAGGCAAAGAAGCAGGACCAGATAAAAGATGGAGGAGATTTCATAGTAATAAAGAGAAGAAGGGATGTGTGTGGTGAGGTGGGGTGGCTGGGGTCGTGATTCTTGTCTCGTGAAAAAAGAAGCTTTGATGCTTGATCGTTTAACTAGGATAAATCTGATAGAGTTTGTTAGATTTGCTTATTTAGAAAACCCTACCACTGATTTAGCAATATCTCCCTTCAATCAACGTAAGTTATAGAATTTTGAATGTATTGCAAATCGCCTTTCCGTCCGTTCAGTTACACCAGCTTGCATTTTAAAAAAGGATCATATTAGTGGCTTTGGCTTGCTTCATTGGAATATGCATGGAAATTATCCAAATATTGCAGAAACGGAAAAATCCAATAAAATGACGATTCATTGATTTCTTGCAGTCAGAATTTCTGCAAAGAACTGCAACAAATTGCAAAGTCCATGCAAAGCGTGGCTATTACAAATAATGTTTATATCACATAATCATCTCTTGCCTCGTTTTGTGTAGGATCTTTCGGTTTTTTTTTTGTTTTTTTTTTTTGTGTGTGTGTTTTTTTGTTTTTGTTTTTGTTTTTCAGCAGAAACCAAATACCGCAGAATAACTCGTTGGCCGTAAGAAATTCTCATGGAAACTGCAACGTCTGCCTAGTGTATATCTTCTTTACTCTTAGGATGGATAGAAAGATTTTGTATCCCTGAGAATATTATTTCTGACAGGGGTACCACTTTTACCCCTCAATTATGGACACCATTGATTAATCTCCTGGGTATCACCTATCATCATACAACTGCAAACAACCATGCTGCCAACATTTTCACCTTACTCTCAAAGCAGCTTATATGTCCCATTGCAAGGACTCCAACTGGTTTACTTAACTTCCCTGGGTCCTCATGGGACTAAGGACTACTTCTAAAGATGCCCTGGATGTCTCAGCAGCTAA
>NC_090744.1:46317162-46327162 GCF_036898095.1 Palaemon carinicauda | reverse complement strand
TCCAATTAATATCATTATTATTATCATAATTATTATTATTATTATTATTATTATTATTATTATTATTATTATTATTATTATTCTTAATTAGCAAATTCCTATAAAGCTATCAAACGTTTAATTTCATCTACTCATGTAAAACTAGCCCTACGTTAAGGTAAATGTTTACCTAAGTACAATGCTGCCTACTAGAAATACTTTCACCCCTACCTTATTCCAACACACACACACACACACACACACACAAAATAAAGGACCCATTTGACGATGTCTTCCTTGAATTCTACTGGTGAATTACTGTTCTTTCTTTGATGAACCAGCCTAAACATTGAACTCGATTGTAGTTTGATATCCCTTGCATTCCTCTGGTTGGCTTGCGTGAGTTTTCTACAGCCTCGCCTCGTTGACACTGTTGAATTTCATAATCATCCAGTATAAAAACCTTAAACCATGCAGCTTATTTATCTGAAAGGATATGAATAATTAGCTTTATTTATCCCACCTTCTTCGCCAACTCTTGGTTGGTAGAAATTATAATTTGTTATATTAAAATGATACAGTTTATTTTCAAAATTACATCATATTAAAGAAAGAATTGAGTTTAAAATATGTACAATAACCCATCAAGTTATCAAAACCGGAGATCCAAAATATCTACGAGAATTGCTACATCTTGTGCAGCCAACAAACCGTCTAGACACGAGAAGAGTTAGAGATGATTTCAAAATTACTGGAAACAAGACATATGTCTACTATAGGCTAGAGCCTTCAAATATTGGCCCCAAGACCATACAGTAATTTCCCACTAGACATCCGGAAGGCTGAAGATATTTAAGCTTTCCAGACGAAATAGAATACTTTCTTGTATTGTAAGTGCTTCGATAATGTTGATTTGACAACAAACGAACAATATGTAGTGTGAAATACTGAATGTCTTGAAATCCAAGTAATAAAATGACTGCAAAGGTCCTGTAAAGAGTTGGGTTCCCCTGAAATAAAGGATCAGAAAAGCAGCAACTCTTAAAGTTAAGTTAAAGTGAATAAACTAATGTTAAGACCCAGTTGGTTATGCGTTTTTGCTCTCTTGCAGTCTCTGAGTTGGACTGGCGTAATTTGGCGTCATAAATAATACTTGATACAAAAATAATAAATAAATATCACTACAAGAGATTCTAATCTTACATGCAGTAAAAACATAAAACGATTCATATTCATCTTTTATATTTGAGATGCTTTATACAATATTCAATACTTCGAAACATACGCTACAACACATAATTAAAGTCGAAGCATGTTCTTTCAATGCAATATGATGCATGATTACTTCCAACATATATAACGCTTATTGTATCGCAAATTACACATAATACATAACAGTTTATTTATTTTCTTATTTCCTTACCTCATCGGGCTATTTTCTCTGTTTGAGCCCCGGGGCTTATAGCATACTATTTTTTCTAAGTAGAGTTTTAGCTTAGATAATAATAATAATAATAATAATAATAATAATAATAATAATAATAATAATAATAATAATAATAATAATAATAATAACATAAGAAAGCCCTGGAAGATGTGACCCCAGAAATAGAGAAACCATTTGCTAATTGACCGTCTATTGCAATAGAATTATCATAATGTCTTTACATTACCAAACTCTTTAAGTACCAAGAGGACCAAATGAAAATCTTCCAACTTCTAAAAAAACTTTTACATAATTCGTTTGCTTTCTTCGGATAATGGTTTCTTATAAGAATATATAGACAGACTGAAGCGATTTAAAGCCATCTGTTGACTTCTGTTCCAGGTACGAAACACTAAATGAAAGAGAGGGAGAGAGACCAAAATATTAATTCTATTTAGGTACGTTAGTTACCATTTTAACACAATGCAGGTTTCGTTTTTATTATTATTATTATCATCATTATTATTATTATTATTATTATTATTATTATTATTATTATTATTATTATTATTGTTGTTGTTGTTGTTGTTATTACTATTATTATTATTACCTAACGTACAACCCTAGTTCGAAAACCAGAATTCTATAATCCCAAGAGCTCCAACATGGGATATAACCAAGTGAGGAGAGGGAATAAAGAAACGGATAGGACACCGCGCCTGAGTGTACTCTCGAGTAAGAAAATTCTGACCCGAGACAATGGAAAGCCGTGGTGCACAGGCTACGAAGCTACACAGGGCTAGAGAACAATGGCTTCATTTTGGAGTGTCCTTCTCCTAGAAGATCTACTTACCATAGCTAAAAAGTATCCTCTACCCTTACCAAGTGGAAAGTAGCCCTGAACAATTACAGTGCAACTATTAACCATGAGTAGGCAAAAAAAATGTGACCGTAACCAAAGTGGGCTCCAATGCAGCACTATCGGGCCTGTTAAAGGACCCAATAACTCTCTAGATGCAGTAACTAAATGTGTGGCTGTGGAGAAACGATTTGCTCAGATATAAACAAACATACACTAAGAAATAGAATCCCTACAATAAAAAGGTTTAGAAATTAATATTGCTTAATGGAATTTTTATTGAAACTGGCACATTTAGTTTTCAAAGAATTTGTGCCAGTCAATTTCAACTCATGCAATAAAAAGTTTCATTTTATCATTCATGTTAAATGTTTTGTAATTTTCCTCCTATTCAATCTATTAATTAATAAATATACAAATCAGATGTCTTCTTCTACCTCAGAGATATATAACAATGTCACACTCCCCGTATCCATCTACGATTTACTTTATTTATTATAATCTATTGACACTTTCAAATATTGCGTAGTCATTCAAAATACTGCTAAAATTTTCATTTGCTTTTCAGTCTTCGTTTGTAGTGTTGTTGATGTTATTTCTTTTTCTTGGATGTTCTCTTTGTTGTAACATTTCTTCCAGTTTGTTCACTTTCAGGTATTTTCCTTTCACGTTAAGATACTGATTTCTTCGGTTTTTCTCTTTAATTCTATATATTTATATCTTCTCTGTTCTTATATATTAGTTATGTATGCCTCTTGAGAGAGAGAGAGAGAGAGAGAGAGAGAGAGAGAGAGAGAGAGAGAGAGAGAGAGAGAGAGAGAGAGAGAGAAAGAGAGTGTGTTTTCTCGAAAACACAATCGTTGTCAATCAAGCAAAAAGAAGCGATGAAGTGTGGAAAGGTCTGCCATCATTTGAGTAGTGTCTGACAACATGAAAGAGTCTTTTCACAACCACGACAAACAGAACCGAACCCAGTGTTACATACAAAAGAAAAGAGACCTACGACACACGCATCAATCAATCGGGTGTCCTCGACCCTGACAAGTGGGACCAGACAATCGTCACTTTGGAGAAGAGGAAGTGAAGGTTTTGAATCAGGTCCTTCGTATGAATAAAAAAAAAAAGGACTACCTTGCGGTCGTTGAGTACCAAGTAATTGGAGGAAGAAGTGTCCTTAACAAGGTGTCTAATTTTCTTATGTCTGTGAACACGGTGTTTCCAAGGAATGCATATTATGAGAGAGGGTTTAGATCAATGAACATGATCATTACACAGTGCAGAAGCAAATTAACGACCTCCTTTTCATCAGCTGTGTGGGACCACAGTGCAGTCAGTGGGATCTGCTGCTTTATGTGAAGACTTGTCTGTACAAAGGAAGAAAATTTGCCACCTCAACAAAGACATGGCTCGCCAGTACACGGAAAAGGACAAGGGTAGCTACTACATTCCTTTGTGGGAAATGTGGAAACACCTGTGATAATGGTTAGTTGAAAATAGAGGGTATGCCATTAATTACGTTGTGTCTTATTCATACGTCATACTTCAAGCATTCAGCCGTGCGCAGGATTTTGGAGAAGCAGGTGCACAAAATAAAGAATGTGGTCGAGCAACGCGGCACAGGATCTTTTAGATTAGAGTAGCACCGGTCCTGAAAGAATCTAATCGTTCACCCCTGCACCTTTATATGATTGCGGGAAGTTTATCAGTATATAATTTACTTAATGAATCCCTATGTTTTGATGATACAAAAAAAAATATGAAAAACAGAACAATAATTGGAATAAGATTCTAGCAAATAAAATATAAGATACTTGATATACAGTAAGGTTAAAAGTTGGAATAAGTTTAGTCATAAGCAAAGGTTTAATTATGTCGAACTCATTGATGATGAACTTATAATTGAAGTGGAGAAAGGTAAGTTATCGGCCTGTTATTACCATGCAAGAACCATGAAACTAAGGTCGTGTTACGTTTTGAGATAGAAACCTTGATATTCTTCTTTCTTGAAATGTAATCATTGATTTGACGATGATATGTGGTGCCATCTGGGAACAAGGAAAAGAGCTGAGTTCGATGGAACTGATATGAAAAACAAGAAACGCATACGAACTGCCATGAGATTGTGTTTGGTTATTTGTTGCTCCTTTGTTTTCAATATCAAATTTGTACTAATATGAATATTTTAGTTCATTGCAGTATTGTTGTATTAGCAAAATGTTTCATGAAATTTTTAACAAATTATAAATGATCGCGCTTGCCATTTAAACATATAAATACCGCTTTCGAGACTAAAATATATTAAATCCAATTGGATGACTGATGTATGTCATTTGACTTTGCAGATCTGGTAATATAATTTGATTAATATAAACGGACCTACATATCATACCATAGTAAATAAAAAGGAAAAAATGCAAGATGACTAATATTGAGTTTCAAAAGAGAAAAATAGTTTTCCCAAGGCTAACCATTTTCAAAGCGCAATGCTTAGTATGAGTAACTCTGTGGACTTCTCTTTAGTCTCTGCTGGAAATATTATTACATCTGAAAACGCCGACATCTTGATTTCTCATTGGCTGTCTTCACTGTTGTCCGTATAAGAACCAGTACTCTTTATTTAAACAAAGCTCCGAGGTACTGAAGGAGAAGCTATGCAGGAATTAAGTTGAACCACTACATGAAAATTAGAAATTAATTGAATTTGAAGAAAACTACACTGAAACATTTATTTACGAGATCCTTTCATATTATAGGATCAAATATCTTTAGTCAACAGTAAACCTTCAAATATCTCCTTTTACACAAATAAACATAATGTACTGTATTTTTAATTTCATCTACATTATGATTAATTTCCAAAATAAATTTAATGAATATTATCGAAGGTATATTCTCTAATGGAATAATTCCGGGTTTTATCAGAGTGACATTTGGTTCCTATTTCAGGGAGTAGCAATAACCAGTATCCCTGCAATTGATCAATCACGAGGAAGGTAAAGAATACTGGCCAGCCAATGACCTTACGTTTAATATTTCATTCATAATCTTACCTTCATAAATACTCAAAATGAGTTTAAAATTTCGATGATACTATTATTGTCGTAAGGAAGTTCGTATGATTGGTCTGATTTTAGTGTTGTCTTTGACCGTGATAATCATGAGGCCCTTGTTTTCAAACTCAAACTGGTGGGAGTGGCTGTGTAGCTTCTTGGCATCATTGATGAATTTTTAAGTAATAGATCGCGAAGAGTTGTTGTTGATGGACACCATAGTGAGTATAAGAATCTGATATGTGGTGTTTCTCAGGGTAATGTTCTTGGCCCATTACTTTTCATGCTATATACACGTGACATGTCGTTTGGCCTAAAAACATGCTTGTTGCATATGCAGATGATGCTACTCTCTCTGCATCAGTTCCATTTCCTAAATGTAGATCTGGGGTTGGTGAATCCCTTGATAGAGATCTATATAAAATTGGTGTATGGTGTACATTTTGGGGTATGAGGTTGAATCTCAACAAAAATAAAAGTATGATTGTAAGTAGGTCGAAGACAGTGGTTCTCAACATTGATACGGTTTCTTGAACTCTCTATGAATTTTAAATTTTAGGTGTGATTTTCATAGCAAATTTAATTTTGAAAAACACATTTGGTCTGTGTTTTTTTATTGCACAAAAAAAAATTGCTTTCTAAGTATGTCTTTTAAAACTTTCAGTGATCTATCTATTCTGAAGAAGTGTTTTAATTCTTTCATTCTGCCTTGTTTTGGGTATTGTTCTCCTGTGTGTGTGAAAGTTAAGATTATTATTGGCAATTGAATAGTTTTATGATGAGAAAAACTACGTCGATGAGAGTGTGCAGTATTCTAAGGTATAGAATATTGAAAAAACGTCTGTGAGTTATTAGGTGATTGCGTAAAAGTTCTTCATAATGACTTTTTGATTAATTCACATAATATATCAAAACAAATGAAAATATGTAGGCTCTTTGATGTCAATCATGAATAGCCCTATGATTTACATGTCCTTCAAGAATTCGCGAGAGATTACAGAAAAGACATGGAAAAAGTAGCATCCTATTTCTTGATGAGAAACGAAACCTATATATAATACAGAAATCTGCTTGATATTAACTTTTCCTACTTTTACTTTTGGTGTTTCATTTTTTCTATCCGAAAAACCTATTTCTTTTATCACATTAGCCACTTCCTGAATTCAAAGCTTTGTCAGCCTCATCTGCTTTACTGTCTAAATATTCTCTCCAGTCATTACTGGCTTTCTTTTGACCTCACTGTCAATATTGGAATACTTAGCATGCTCTACTATATATATATATATATATATATATATATATATATATATATATATATATATATATATATATCATTAGCCGGTACTAGTTCAATAAAGAACAAAAGCCTCAGACATGTCCTTCCACTTGCGTCTGTTCATGGTCTTTCTATGCCAGACCACTCCCGCAAAGTTTCTTAAATAAAGGTACCTTAGTCTAGGTCAGACAGTGTACAATGTCCTTAAAAGTTTAAGATTTAAAGGTCGCTAGTGAATTACAAACCTAGGAAAAGGGTCATGACTTAGAGACCAAACTTTTATGATTGGCACCCAATCCCATCTCCACCCAAGTTAGGGCCAGGGATGGCCAGGCAATGGCTGCTATTTACTCAGCAGGTAGACCCAATCCATCCATAACTCCCAAGGATTACAATGTTGTGTTTACAAATGAAAATTATCGACGTCTCGAACTCGGAACCCACAGATTGCACGTCTTCTAAGTCACTAGACCTCTTTTATGTTACTGTCATTTAAACTGATATTGAACTAAATTTAGTTGATAATTTTCTTTTAGAATATCATTTAAGATATCGAAGAAGGAAAAGAGAATCAGCATTATTGAATCCTTTTTGCTCCTATTCATCTCTACGTGATTTCATTGCTCTTTTCTCTGTAGGTTTTTTATTCTTTTTTATTCCGTTTTCTCTTCAATAAATCTCCGCCAATCAAGTGACACTTTATCTGGTTCCTCTTAATAATCATGAAAATAAAAAGGGAGAAGAGAAGAACATCTTGAAAGTTCGTGTCCTCAACTGAATATGAAAATGGGAATCAAACGGATGAGAAGATTTACAAAAAGGGAATAATGTTTCTTCATTTAAACAAAATAAAACTTGAATCAAGAGGGTATCAACATTAATAAACAGAGAGTTTTTCCTTTAAAATAAAAAGAACAAAAGCATTATATGCAGAAATTTTGACCTGAAAAGTGTTGGAAGATATACATGGAAAACATAGATTTAGGTGAACAAGAATTTTAAGATAAATACGTGTGGGAAATACATACACAATTGAATGTGGAAAATGTATCTCATCATGTGAATACGGAAAACGTGATTATGGAAATTTTGTTAAAGAGAGAAAAGATAATATTTCTTATCATTAAAAATCCACTGTCCGGTTGTTTAGTTGGAAGTGCAGTAGCCATAAGAGCTGAAACTAAAAGTACCCACTTTCCATTTCAGGCGAAATATAATGACTTAACGATAGCCAGGCACAAAGATATCCGGTGATTGCCTAAATCTAAACACAGAATTGTGTTTGGGATAAAGACCCCTGTCACTTGCATCCATCCAAGCAATTGAGGAAAAGAAGATCTGAAGTATTTTATCACATCTGTGTTAATATGGAATTATGTAAAATAGAGGAAATAACAAGATTAAATCCCAAAAGATATAATCAATAATATTTTAAATATTCCACATCCAAAACTCGAAGGTAGTTGAAACTCTACGAGTTACGTACCCCAAAAGGGCTCATACCCATAAATGAATTTCAATTATCAGTGTTTGGTGCCAACAACCAAATTAGGCTTAATTGAAAAATGCTTTATGGGGGAAATAACACCACGATTCCAATTTTTAATGTTGCTGTTGAAGAACAAACTTTTTATTCCTTCACCAATGAACGTTCCGGATGTCGATAATCATATATAATGTATGTTACGTAATATGAAGTTTGATCGGTCTTCACAAAATTATATTCTTACTTCTGTGTTCAATTACTATTATTTTTATTCTTATCACCAATATTATTTATTATCAAATACCTAGATCGTAATCAAACGTTTAAATTTATATAATCATCTATCAAGTTACGTGTTATCATTTCGTACGATGAATTACTTGACTTGAGCATGCGTAGTGTTTTTATTTGAAACTAATTAATCCCACGGGAGGGAAAGTCCTTTGATTTAGATTTCATCTGGAACACTGAATGTCACGGCTCAATTTTATGTGTGAAAACAAGAAAAAAAAACCGCCGTTCTGGCAGCCCATTATTATTATTATTATTATTATTATTATTACTATCCAAGCTACAACCCTAGTTGGAAAAGCAAGATGCTATAAGCCAGGGGCTCCAACAGGGAAAAATAGCCCAGTGAGGAAAGGAAATAAGGAAATAAATAAATGAAGAGAACAAATTAACAATAAATCATTCTAAAAAAAGTAACAATGTCAAAACAGACATGTCGTATATAAACTATTAACAACATCAAAAACAAGTATGTCATAAATAGTCTATAAAAAGACTCATGTCCGCCTGGTCAACAAAAAAGCATTTGCTCCAACTCTGAACTTTTGAAGTTCAACTGATTCAACTACCCGATCAGGAAGATCATTCCAACACTTGGTAACAGCTGGAATAAAACTTCTAGAGTACTGCGTAGTATTGAGCCTCATGATGGAGAAGGCCTGGCTATTAGAATTAATTGCCTGCCTAGTATTACGAACAGGATAGAATTGTCCAGGGATATCTGAATGTAAAGGATGGTCAGAGTTATGAAAAATCTTGGGCAACATGCATAATGAACTAATTGAACGACGGTGCCAGAGATTAATATCTAGATCAGGAATAAGAAATTTAATAGACCGTAAGTTTCTGTCCAACAAATTAAGATGAGAATCCGTAGCTGAAGACCAGACAGGAGAACAATACTCAAAACAAGGTAGAATGAAAGAATTAAAACACTTCTTCAGAATAGATTGATCACCGAAAATCTTGAAAGACTTTCTCAATAAGCCTATTTGTTTGTGCAATTGAAGAAGATACAGACCTTATACGTTTCTCAAAAGTAAATTTGCTGTCGAGAATCACACCTAAAATTTTGAGTCATACAAATTTAAAGAAACATTATCAATACTGAGATCCGGATGTTGAGGAGCCACCGTCCTTGACCTACTTACAATCATACTTTGAGTTTTGTTAGGATTCAACTTCATACCACATAATTTGCACCATCCACTAATTCTAGCTAAATGCGCAGGTCCAACAACTTTGGTTAAACTAAGTGGCTTAGTGTTTGTGTCTGGTTTGTTACTCTTCCGTATTCAAAACTTACTTTCGATATAGTCGGATTTTTAAGCGACGAGTCATAGATTTCTCCGTCGTAATTACAATCCTGAAATTGCCATTTATATTCTAACTAGGAAAGGCAAAAAAGAAAAAAAAAAACTTGAATGTCTGTAGCGGGTGTTTGATATCTATGGTGTTTGATGCTCTACTCCAAAGTAATTAGTCAATGTTTAAAGCCAAAAATTGCAACCTATAACCATTCCTCTTACGTAGGCCTATTCAAAATGAGCGATTGTAAAAATTGAAGCAGAACTTTTTCCAAATAAGGAGAAAACATTCCTGAATTGGTGAAATTTCAGAGCATAGAGATAAC
>NC_090744.1:46302162-46312162 GCF_036898095.1 Palaemon carinicauda | reverse complement strand
TGCCCTTTTCTCAGTTGGTACCCCCTACATACATATCCTGAACTACTTTTAAATACTTATCTGAAACAACTTCTCTTGCATATATATCCAAATGTTATTATTATACCTTCTCCAAATCAATAAATACCCATATACAGTCCCTTCTGTCTTTCTGCATATTTTTTCATGTTTGCCTTAATGCTGAATTTACATTTACTGTACTCTTTCCATGTATAAATCCAAATAGTTCTTAACTTACTGATTTTTCATTTAATATTCTTCTATCTATAATTCGTTCATTGATCTTTATACTATGAGTTATCAATATCATCCCTGTATAGTATGAGCAGTCTTGTATATCCACCTTTCATTTATATATAGGGACTATGATACTATTTCTCCAGTCATCTGGCATTTTTTATTGTAGAACATTTTAAAGAGGTCCCAGAGTATATCAACAATCTCTCTTCTAAGACATTTCCCCATCTCAGCTGGTTTGCCATCAGGCCCAACAACCTTCCCATATTCATTTTATCAAGTGCACTTATTACTTATTCACTGGAGATATCTGAGACTTTTCTTACTCGGGGATTCCCTCTTCTATTATTCCTCTGGGATTTTCTTCATTTAAAACCAGGGCAAACTAAACTAGGGGACATTTTACTAACTTATAAGTAAAAGAAATGGACATGGGCAGGACATATGATGAGAAAGACAGATGAAATAGATGAAAAAAAAAAGAATAACAAGAAGACAGGGAAGGAAGAGAAGACGATGAGTTGATGAGCAAAGAAATCTTGTGGGTATAGACTGGCATAGAAAGACAATAAGTAGACAGAGTGGAAGGACATGCTGGAGGTTATACCCTGCAGTGTACTGGCAACGGCTGATGACTGTAGACATGCTTATTTTGAGAAACAGGAGGCCCATCATCTTTGGAATGGTAACAGATCACATTTAACCTGGAATAACTATACTCAGTTTAGAAGTTTTGCTCAGAGAGTTTATGCTTCAACTGAAAAAGAATACAATTTAACCGTAAAAGAAAACCTTTCTGGTGCAACCCAGGAGCGTAAATCTGCACTCTTTGGTGTTGATGCAAGAGTTCCTCCTTTAGTTAAACCAGATGGCTCTGTCACTCACTGTCCAAAGGAAAAGGCAACCCTTTTGGCAGATGTGTTTGGTGCAAACACCCAAATTAGGCTTACTTTAAAATTGCTTTATGGAGGAAATAACACCATGATTCCAATTTGTAATGTTGCTGTTGATAAACACACTATTCATTCCTTCACTAATGAACGTTTGGTATGTCATTAATTATATTTTATGGATTTCACTTCCAAAATTTCAATGATTTTGTGCAAAATGATATTCTTATTTTAGTGTTCAATAACTATTATTTTGATTTTCAATATCTATATTATATATCATTAAACAGCTAGAATGTAATCAAATGTATAAATCTGTATAATCATTTATCTATTTATGTGTTAACTTTCCTTATTATGAATTCTTTGGCCTGCGCATGCATAGTGTTTCCATCTGAAACTAATTAATCCCAGGGGAGGGAAAGTCCTTTGCTTTAGATCTCATCTGGAACACCAATTGTCGCCGCTTAATTTTATGTCTGAAAACAACAAAAGACAAACGACTTTCCGCCTCAGTTTTTGTATAATTTGTTGACTGTCACCGTCAGAACTTATTACAGAGGCAGATGAAGTCTTATATCATTATTATTATTATTATTATTATTATTATTATTATTATTATTATTATTATTATTATTATTATTATTATTATTATTATTACTATTTCATTGAAGATAATGGCTGCCTCAGTTTCGTAAATTTTTGGAGACACCTTTCTATTGATCTAATCATCTTTTCAACAGCACTGCAATTGGCCAGTAACTATGTTATTCTCGTTCTTAGAGAAGATATATAGCTATCAGTAAATGAATGAATTATATACTTCAAAAGAATACATTTCAACATGAGTTCATTTACGAAGGTTCGGGGATCTATGTTTCTTAATTGTCATAATGGGTGGGGTCATGTTGTAACACGTTTTAATCAGCAAGGTATGTCTGCTTACATCAGGCTTAACGCTAAAATGATAAATAAGTTCTAATACGTTCTATATATTGTCCAAATACATGCTCTGAGCAGTACCTTTCAGAAGCACGGTGATAGCCCCAAAGAGATACCAGTTATAGTAAGTAGTTGGTACGCGAAGAGAGTACAGACATTGCTCTGACCATAGAGCGTCCGGGATACCAATACTTAGCACAAAGAACAGGACAATAGGTAGGACTTTTGCAAGCCAGGACAGAATCAAAGTCAATCTTTCCTTATGCAATGCTAGCTGCAAGAATCAAGCAGGGACCAGGGACCACAAAAACCCTGCTCCTAACGGACCCTATAGTAGTTAGTCCCAGAGATGACAAGATCAGGAGTAGGGGAGACAAAGAGAGAGAGCGAGAAAAGTTTGGTGTTGAGGTTTCAAATGAGGTGCGCTTTTTGGTTTTGACGGATGCTGGACCTAAAGTGGCAGCTGGGGCCGAGGCAGTGATTGACTCTGATTTGGCTGTGAGATGGCTTTCATGGCTGCAATCCTTCTCTGATTCTCTAAACACTTCCTGTCCTAGAGAAGATGAGAAAGATCAAAATTGTGTCATCTTGGATAGGTTTCCTTCGTTTCCATGTGGGCATTGACGCATACTTGGGTTGGGAGATGTTGGCTGCAGACTAGCCATATGTTGCAGCCTTTGTAGTCTGCGTCGTGGTGCGCGTAACATTGCCAGTGGTAACTTGGCACTGGCTCTGGTGTGTAGTCCTGTATGGGGAAAGTTTCCCATATTCCCAGTTCGAAGGAAGGTAGAATTTGGGCCATGAAGGTGTAGATGACCTTGTTAGAGGGAGCTTCGAGTTGATTTTTGTAGAGTTTGCATCAGTGATGTTGCTGAGGGAGGTGAAGAAACCCAGGGGCAGAGTGGTTGGGTATCTGATGATTGCTTTTCTTTGCTTCTTGCAGGATCTAAGAGCATCTAGGAGGATTCGGTCTACAGGCGGCTAGTGCTGTCTTGATCACTAGGGGTGATGATGAGCTCCCCTTTACGGTTTGGTCTGACATTGTTGTGGACGTCTGGTTTTGAGGCTGTGAGGGAAGCAACAGATGTGTATGAAGAGGTAAGGCTGTAGGTAGGAGCTTGAACTTTGGAAGAGATTTTTGAGGCTCCTTCTCTTTGTTATAAGTTCCAGGTTAGGATGAAGGAGGAGAGCCAAATAACATGGCAGATGCTTATTCTAGAAGCTTGGTGAGGCAGTCGGTGCAATTGCAGTTTAGGGGGTGCTTTCCATCAGGTCCAGCTTGGATGTTCGTAATGCATTCTTCTGAATCCATAGCAATGAAGAGGGGAATGGAAGGAGTAGAATGAGCTGGATCAAAGATGGAAGAGAGTTTGCTTGTAGCACACGGTACTGAGGAAGGCAGGGATTAGCAGTTAGCAGGAACTGTTTTTAATTTTGCACGCTGCTTGTTGATTGGCATATCTGAAAACTTCAGTCAATTGAGGGTCTCTTATTTTGCCAGTTATCCTTAGGTATAAGTTGTCATGGAGTAGATTACACGGATGGTATCTGCAGGAGGGCAAAGGATTAATCATGCTGAGGTCTTTGCTGATTATTGCCTCTGTCTCCCAATCTTCTTGGCATGACATGATATTTTGTATTTCGACATCAAAAGTAAGGGAAGCATGATTGCCATCTATGCCATGATATTTCGTACTTCGACAGCAAAATTAAGGGAAGCCTGGTTGCCGTCCATATTTGGTTCCTTTGGCTGCTGAACCCCAATCAATATGAGGTACCCTTACTGGAGGGTAACACACAGTAGAGATGGAGTCCGGTCCGTAGAGATTCAGAGAGAGAAGGTAATGGAGCTATGCTGAATACTTTAGCAAGCTAGTAAGGCTGGGGCTACATTGCTCAATATAGAAGTCTCATTCCAGGTATTCAATTCTCATTGGACGTTCTCATATTTTCTAATTGTCTTGTTTTAGGATCATTATTACATTTTGATACATTACCTAACAAAGCATTATTATAGACCCTAATATCTAATGTTACCTTATACATACATACATATACCAAAGGCACTTCCCCCAATTTTGGGGGGTAGCCGACAACAACAAGAAACAAAACAAAAAGGGGACCTCTACTCTCTACGTTCCTCCAGCCTAACCAGGGACTCAGCCGAGTTCAGCTGGTACTGCTAGGGTGCCACAGCCCAACCTCCCACATTTCCACCACAGATGAAGCTTCATACTGCTGAGTCCCCTACTGCTGCTACCTCCGCGGTCATCTAAGGCACCGGAGGAAGCAGCAGGGCCTACCGGAACTGCGTCACAATCGCTCGCCATTCATTCCTATTTCTAGCACGCTCTCTTGCCTCTCTCACATCTATCCTCCTATCACCCAGAGCTTTCTTCACACCATCCATCCACCCAAACCTTGGCCTTCCTCTTGTACTTCTCCCATCAACTCTTGCATTCATCACCTTCTTTAGCAGACAGCCATTTTCCATTCTCTCAACATGGCCAAACCACCTCAACACATTCATATCCACTCTAGCCGCTAACTCATTTCTTACACCCGTTCTCACCCTCACCACTTCGTTCCTAACCCTATCTACTCGAGATACACCAGCCATACTCCTCAGACACTTCATCTCAAACACATTCAATTTCTGTCTCTCCATCACTTTCATTCCCCACAACTCCGATCCATACATCACAGTTGGTACAATCACTTTCTCATATAGAACTCTCTTTACATTCATGCCCAATCCTCTATTTTTTACTACTCCCTTAACTGCCCCCAACACTTTGCAACCTTCATTCACTCTCTGACGTACATCTGCTTCCACTCCACCATTTGCTGCAACAACAGACCCCAAGTACTTAAACTGATCCACCTCCTCAAGTAACTCTCCATTCAACATGACATTCAACCTTGCACCACCTTCCCTTCTCGTACATCTCATAACCTTACTCTTACCCACATTAACTCTCAACTTCCTTCTCTCACACACCCTTCCAAATTCTGTCACTAGTCGGTCAAGCTTCTCTTCTGTGTCTGCTACCAGTACAGTATCATCCGCAAACAACAACTGATTTACCTCCCATTCATGATCATTCTCGCCTACCAGTTTTAATCCTCGTCCAAGCACTCTAGCATTCACCTCTCTCACCACTCCATCAACATACAAGTTAAACAACCACGGCGACATCACACATCCCTGTCTCAGCCCCACTCTCACCGGAAACCAATCGCTCACCTCATTTCCTATTCTAACACATGCTTTACTACCTGTGTAGAAACTTTTCACTGCTTGCAACAACCTTCCACCAACTCCATATAACCTCATCACATTCCACATTGCTTCCCTATCAACTCTATCATATGCTTTCTCCAGATCCATAAACGCAACATACACCTCCTTACCTTTTGCTAAATATTTCTCGCATATCTGCCTAACTGTAAAAATCTGATTCATACAACCCCTACCTCTTCTAAAACCACCCTGTACTTCCAAGATTGCATTCTCCGTTTTATCCTTAATCCTATTAATCAGTATTCTACCATACACTTTTCCAACTACACTCAACAAACTAATACCTCTTGAATTACAACACTCATGCACATCTCCCTTACCCTTATATAGTGGTACAATACATGCACAGACCCAATCTACTGGTACCATTGACAACACAAAACACACATTAAACAATCTCACCAACCATTCAAGTACAGTCACACCCCCTTCCTTCAACATCTCAGCTTTCACACCATCCATACCCGATGCTTTTCCTACTCTCGTTTCATTGTTACCTTATAACAATTATATTTTCCAGCAATAATAACATAATCCTTAGAACGTCTTTTATATTTGCAATGAAATTCTAGGTCATTGTGAAATTTTCTCTCCACTTCCCTCTTCTTCTGTATTTACAAGCAGAATTAGAAAAAGAACTGTAACGAGATTACCAAGGAAACATCAGATCCCAAAAGTGATTCCAGGTATGAAGTGGCAGTGGAAATTCAACAGCTTGTCCCGGAAGTCAGCAGAGCTTTGAAATGTTTATGAAATGCTCGAGGCAGAAGCAACATTATATCGCTTGATATGGTTCCTATAATCAAAATTGTCTTTAGAAACATTTGCATTGTTATGTCATAGAAGTTTAATTATTTGTGAAATAAAAAACTTTGCTTTTTTGCCTCTCAGCCTTAGGGGATATTCTTAAGAGGTCTGAGATGCATAAGACTTTGTCAAAGCTTTTGTGATATTTATAAAAAAATCAATTGATAACCGAATACCTTTATGGATAAACACATAATATATAAATAAATATATCTCATCACCATCATCATCTACTTGTGATGCGCAGTGCTTATCTAACTAAGGGAAGTGACCCCAGGTGGTCCTTACTAATTCCAGTAGGGTCATGCACCAGGCATCAGGAGAATAAACCGAAGAGACATCTTCTCTATCGTCTTAAACCCAATCCGTCACCCTGCTGCCATGACTTCATCATTAAATAGGGGGGGGGGGCGATTTCCTCTACACGCAAAATTCTCATTAATCTGTGACGAGCCAAGAGTAGGTTGTGACTCAAAAGCAGGATGAAAGCGACTGAGTACTTTGTTATAGACAGATCGAGTATATATACACATGTGGTCCCAAAATACAACATGCTATTTGTTGTCCAACCAGCAACCAGTTCTGTTAAGAGTTAACAATGAGAAATAGGCAGACAAGTTCATGCAAGTTGCTGTCAGTACGAGGAGAGAGCAAAGATACAAAGGATAATATATACAAAAAAGAGAAATGTCGTTACTATGTACGATCGTGTGACACACGGGTGGTACATGGCTCCCCCCATAAAAATGACATACTGTACATGTTAAATAGGGTGCCCTGATCTAGAGAGGTGAACTGTAGGCGGGTCATCTGGCAGGAGATAAACAGGTTTGAGATGATCAATAGAGACTCAGTCTTCTTTGCCACGAATGTTTAGTAGTAATGTTTTCACATTCCATTGGATCACAAGGAAAGGGACCGTGTAAGGGGGCATTATCGGTGGCTTACTAGTGTCTTTGCGTAGGAAGACGTGCATTGCAAAGTGCAAGTCTATCGATATGTGATGCTTCTCTGGGGGCTTGTAAGTGTGGCAGCATAGAGAAAATTTTCCCACGACGTGACGTATGCGCTGGAGATTGTCGGAGGAGGTTGCAGAAGGAAAAAATACGGCAGGGACGACCAACGGGTCGCCATAAACCATTTCAGCTGCCAAGACGTCCAGGGCATCTTTAGGAGTGGTCCTTAGTCCCAGGAGCATCCAGGGAAGCTGAGTAAACCAGTAGGAGTCCTTGCAGCAGCATCAAAGCTGCTTTGAAGGTGCAATGAAAACATTCAACCATTCCATTGGCAGCAGGGTTTTAGGCAGTTGTCTGATGTAGGGTGATGCCCAGGAGATTCGCTAATGATGTCCACAATTGAGAGGTGAACGTGGTACCCCTGTCAGAAGTAATATGCTCAGTTATACCAAATCTTGCTATCCATCCTAAGAGTAAGGCAGATGTACATGAGGCAGAAGTTGCAGTTTCCATGAGAATGGCTTTAGGCCAACGAGTGGAGCGGTCAATGACGGTAAACAGGTAACGATGTCCTTGTGATGTGGGTAGGGGGCCAATAACGTCAATGTGAATATGGGCGAAATGACGCTGAGGTTGAGGAAAGGTGCCCACTCCTGAATCCGTGTGTCGATGTACTTTGGAAGTTTGGCAAGAAGTACAGGCACGGACCCAATTCTTAGCATTCTTAGTAATGTCATGCCAAATGAACTTCATGTTCAGCAGCTTTGCAGTAGAACAGCGCAAGGGATGTGAAAGGCTGTGAATGAAATCAAACATCTGTCGGCGCATGGGAGCAGGAATCCATCGTTCTGGTCTACCAGTACTGACGTCATAGAGGAGGGTGGTGTTGGAGTCGTCGAGGGGGACATCTTTCCAATATCATTGGGCTTCGGGCAAGATATTGTGATCCAATCCCAGTTGAACGGCACGCGTGTTTCTTGACAGGCATCGGCAATGGGATTCATTTTCCCACGGACGTGTTGAAGGGTGCAATTGTATTCAGCCACGCCGTAGAGATGTCGGCGTTGACGGGCGGACCAAGCATCAGAATGTCCAGTGAAGGTGTGCACCAGAGGCATATGGTCTGTGCGAATGACGAAGGGATTACCCTCTATGAAATGGTGAAAGTGACGGCCAGCCAAGTGCACCGCCAGCAATTTGTGATCGAAAGTAGAATAATCGGATTCTACCTTGGAAAGTTTTCTGCTGAAGAAGGCCAATGGGCGGGGCGAGCCGTTGACCACTTGTTTGAATACTACACCAATAGCGATGTTGCTGGCATCGGTGGAAAGAAGGAGAGGGGCAAGTGAGACGGGAAAAGTGAGAGCAGCAGCGGTTTATAGGGCATTCTTTGCGTTGTAGAATGCCAGTTCCTGAAGGGGACCCACTTCAGGACTTTTGGCTTGCCCTTGAGGTAGGCATAGAGGGGAGCAAGAGTGACAGCAATGGCTGGCAGAAATAGTTCATCATTCCCAAGAATTCCTGCAGTGCCTTGACGGTCGAGAGCGGGGGGAAGTTCTGGACTGCTGTTACCTTCTTAGAGAGGGGATGGACCCTCCACCAGTGATGCGGTGCCCTAAGAAGGACACTTCGTTGGTGCCAAAGATACACTTGTCATAAGGGAGATACAAGGCCGTCTTGTTGTAGGATGTCGAGCACAATGCGCAGGTCACAGAGGTGTTCCTTTTTTTAGGAAGGGAACACAAGTATGTCGTCTATGTAACATACACAGAAGGGGAGGGCCACTAAGATGCCATCCATGAGACGTTGAAAATTAGCCCCAGCATTACGAAGGCCAAAACATGAGTAATTAAAGGTGTATGTACCGAAGGGAGTGGTGATGGTGGTCTTGGGGATGTCTTCTGGGTTCATAGGCACCTAATAATACCCCTTCAGGAGGTCGTAGTTGGAGAAAACCTTCGCTTTGTGCAGGTAGGAGGTCACGTCGGTGATGTTTGGGAGGGGGTAGTGATCCGGTTCTGTTTGCATGTTCAGGCACCTGTAATCCCTACACAGATGGAGGGAACCGTCTTTCTTCAGGACGATGTGTAAGGGTGACGACCCTGGGCTGGAGGTCTTTTGGCAAAGACCCATTTCTTCCATTTAAGAAAAAACATGTTTGGCAGCTGCCAATCGATCCAGTACCAGAAGTCTGAATTTGACGAAGACGGGGGGTCCCGTCGTCTTGATTTGGTGATAAATACCGTGTTTGGCAGAAGCGGTGGGCGTATGGTGAAGTTCTGGACGGAAAACCTCCTGGTACAACGTGAGGAGGTAGGGTTAGGCATCCGTGGGTGTGCTGATGTGGAGAGACAGGTTGGAGGGGGCCGGTTGAAGAGGTGTCGACAAGTACGGGTCTGGCCTGACCAATCGTCAGTGGGCGACATCGACACCAGAAAGTGGAAATGAGAGAGGAATTCCACAACAAGGACTGGCAATGTGACGTCAGCAACGAGAAACTTCCAATTAAATTTGCCGTTTCCAAACGATAATGTAAAGTTCTTGTACCTGTAGGTTGGTATCTCAGATCCATTGGCAGATACCAGGCGGACGTCGGCCGACTTAGACAGACTACGTCGTGTCCTGAAGAGTTCACTTGGCAAAAGCGAACGACAAGCATTCGTGTTTACCAAAAATCACACGCCTGTTCCTGCATCATGTAAAAAGAGAAGATTAGAAACACGAGAGGCCACCGCCACCAGCGATGGCCTACTTACACGTTTTTTGGCCACTGACAATCCTTGGCATATTTCTTCGTGGCAGCCCCGAATTTGGAGGAGTAGTAGCAAAACTGCGGGCGAGGGGTGGCAATAGGTGGCTGTATA
>NC_090744.1:46282162-46299662 GCF_036898095.1 Palaemon carinicauda | reverse complement strand
TATTCATCGTGTCTTCAGCCATACAAATAAAGCCAATAAAAAAAAACAGTGTTTGTTTACATAAAACGCCATAAAAAAGAAGGACTGAATCTGACGAGAAAGAATGAGGTATGCTTGACGTGTGTCCAGGAAGAGATGAAGAACGCGAGGAAATGAATGATATTCGGATGTCTTTTATCATTGATGAGGATTATCAAAAGCCTTACGAGACTTTTGCCTCCCTCATTTCGAATTGATATCTAAACCAATAGAATATGATATAAAAACCTCTTGATTGTTCAAAAATGTCCCGCGAGATGTAAGATTATGAGAGAGAATCGTTGATATTTGCGTTTTGTAAACCAAGGGATTTTGATCCAAAATATCCCTTTTCAAGGCACGAAGGAACGAAGGTGTGTTGGCATAAAATTTATAAGCACCGCATTATTGAAAAATAAAAAAGGCTGTTAAGAGCCAGGCAGCCAGGGCATAAGATAAGTAAAGGAAATCCTTTGTGACAAAATGCATGGCTGGTGGTCAAATTACGTGAACTAGTACAAACCACTATGCTGGAAAACGCCCCAGAACAAACCATATAAAAAGTACGAATTGGGGGTAAGGCAACAGTCCTGCAGCAGTTGTCAACTAAGACGTAAGGTTAATATGTCCTCAGAGTGCCAGCCATTCGCTGACCCTCCAATGGGGTTGGACTTCCACCTACTCCAATCCTGTCCCACAGCCAATGACAGATACCTACCGAAACAATATGACCTAATAGTTCCCCATTATCCAAAAGAAAAAGGGGACTCTCATCTAATTGGAACGAATGAACAAATTGTGCAGGAGAATGACTTGTTCCTGCGTCCCACATGTGCTCCCACGCTAGATGAGAGACGATCAATGAGGATTGCTAATTGGCAAAAGACAGAAGGGAGACAGAAGGAGAAAAGAATAAGAAAGTCTAGGGGCTTCCCACTTCAATTCCCAAGTTATTATTATTTTTTTTTTTTTTTGGGTATTATTGCCCAATAATTAATTCCTCGAGTAAAGTGCTCAATCCACTCAGCATTATCCATACCCCACAAATCTTGAGATCTTACTTTGGAAATTACTTTATCATAATTAACAGATTAACTCTATTTCTGTGAGTATTGCGGACAATTCTGTGTGGAGGCACCAGTTGGGTATTAACTGATAAGCAGAGTGAATGTAACTGACTTTATTTCCACATAGAGCGAGCTTTTATAACAACTGTTTCCGGGAAAGAAGGCCACAAAAACTCCAACAGATTGATACAATAACATATAAGCAGAAACAAGTTATCAGTGTACGAGCGTGTGATACGTGAGCTGTATATGGCTGCCCCAACCCCTAAAAAACTATACATGTGAAACTGGGGGGCCCTGCTCTTGAGAGGCATACTGTAGGTGGGTCATCTGATAGGAGATATGCAGGTTTTAGGCAATCAACAAAGACCAGGTCTTCTTTGCCATGCATGTTGAGGAGGAATGCTTTTGGCGTACTATGGATCACAAGGAAAGGGTCCGTATAAGGCGGGGTTAATGGTGGAAAACTTGCATTACCGAGTGCAGATCTGTTGGTATGCGATGGTTTGCTGGCGGCTTGTAAATCTTTCGGCATGGAGTAAATTTTCCCACAAGGTCACTTAGGTGCTGGAGATTGTTAGAGGAGGTTGAAAATGGAATAAATTCAGAAGGGACAACCAACTGGTCGCCATTTCATCATTTTAGCTGTTGAAACATCCAGGACATCTTTAGAAGTAGTCCTTAGTCCCAGAAGGACCCAAGAAAACTGAGTACACGAGCTGGAGTCCTTGCAGTAGGACATCAAAGCTGCTTTGAGGGTAAAGTAAAAATGTTCAACCATACCGTTGGCTGCATGGTTGTTTGTAGTTGCATGATGATGGGTGATACCCAGGATATTCATTAATGATGTCCATAACTGAGAGGTGAAATGGTACCACTGTCAGGAATAATATGCTCAGGGATACAAAATCTTGCTATCCATCTTGAGAGTAAAGCAGATATACACTAGGCGGATGTTGCAGTTTCCATGGGAATGGCTTCAGGTTAACGAGTGGAGCATAAGACATCAAAGTGAATATGGACAAAGTATCCCTGAGGTTAAAGAAAGGTGCCCACTCCTGAATCTGTGTGTCGATATACTTTTGAGGTATGGCATGAAGTACAGGTGCGGAACCAATCCTTAGCATCCTTAGTAATGCCATATCAAGTGAACTTTGTCTTCACCATCCGTGCAGTAGAATGGTACGAGGGATGTGAAAGGCCATGAATGAAAACATATATCAGTGCATGGGAGAAGGTATTAACGGTCTAGGTTTACTAGTACAAACGTCACAGAGGAGGGTGGTATTGAAGTCGTCAAGATGGATGTCCTCCCAATGGAGGGACGTTCAGGATGCCATACATGCTTGGTACTCTGGATCTTTTCGTTGGGCTTCTGTCAAGGCATTGTAATCCAATCCCAGGTGGATTGTAGCCAATGTGTTCCTTGACAAGGCATCGTTACCGAGTTTCCTTTTCCGGAGGACATGCTGAAGGACACAATTTTATTCAGCCATGGCGGAGAGATGTTTGCATTACTGGGCGGACCAGGCATCTGACTGTCGAGTGAAGGAATGCACCAGAGGCATGTTGTCTGCATGAATGACGAAGAGTATACCTTCTAAGAACTGGCGAAAGTGACGGACAGCCTAGTGCACTGCCAGAAATTTGCGAACAAAGGTAGAGTAGCTGGATTCCGCCTTGGACAATTTCCTATTAAAAAAGGCTATTGGATGGGGTGAGCTGTTAGCCACCTCCTCAAGGACTGCCCGAATAGAGATGTTGCTGGCATTGATGGAGATAAAGAGAGATGTATATGGTATGGGAAAAGTAAGAGCAGCAGCGGTTGATTCGACATACTTTACATTGCAGAAGGCCGCTTCTTGAAGGGGACCCCACTTCAGGTCTTTTGGCTTTCCCTTGAGGGAGGCATAGAGGGGGCCATGAGTGGCAACAATGGCTGGCAGGAAACGGTGATAGCAGTTGATCATGCCCAAGAACACTTGCAGTGCTTTGATGGTTGAGGGCATGGGTAAGTTCTGAATGGCTGCTACCTTCTCAGGGAGGGGGTGAACTCCTTTAGGAGTGGACCAGTGCCCTAAGAATGATACTACATTGGCGCCAAAGGTACTGTTGTAGGAGGTCGAACATGATGCTTAGATGATGGAGGTGTTCGTCTTTGGAGGAAGCAAATACAAGTATGTCCTCCATGTAACATACACAGAAGGGGAAGTCTCCTAAGATGCCGTCCTTGAGACGAGGAAAAGTAGCACTAGAATTATGAAGGCCAAAACTGGAGTAATTGACGGTGTATGTATCGAAGGGGTTGGGGATGATGGTGGTCTTGGGGATGTCTTCTGTGTTCAAGGGAACCTTATAATACCCCTTCAGGAGGTCGACCATGGAGAAAACATTTGCTTTGTGCAAGTAGAAGGTCATGTTGACCATGCATCAGAGAGGGTAGTTATATGGTTCTGCCTGCATGTTCAGACACCTGTAATTCCTACATGGACACAGATAGCCATATTATTTTAGAACGATGTGCAACGGTGACGACCATAGGGTTGAGGCCTTTTGGCGAAGCGCCGTTTCTTTAATTTTAGCAAAAGTTTGTTTAACGGCTGCCAAATGATCAGGTGCCAGATGTCTGAATCTGGCAAACACTGGGTGCCCAGTTGTTTTGATATGGTGATTAATTCCGGGTTTTGAGGGAACCATGGGTGTTTGATGAAGATATGGACGGAAAACTTCCGTGTACGATGTGAGGAGGGGGGGGGGTAATAATCCATGAGTTCGCTGATGTTGAAAGCGATGTCGGAGGTGGCGAGTATGAGAGGCATCAAGGAGTACAAATCCGCATTGACTAACCGTCGGTGAGCTAAATTGACTAGGAGGATGAAGGGTAACAGGATGTTGGCACCAAGGATTGGCAATGAGAAATTTCCAAATATATTTGGTGCTTCCAAATGATAATGTGAGGTTTCCATAACCGAGGGTGGGTATCGCAGATCTATTGGTAGCTACGAGGCCAATTTTGGCATACCTAGACAGACTACATTGTGTCTCAGAGAGTGGCCTTGGCAGAAGAGAATGGCAACCACGAGTGTCTATCACAAATCACATACCAGTATGCATCACTTAAAAAGAAAAGATTAGTAAAATAGGAGGCCAGCGCCACAATCGAAGGCCTACTTACACGTTTTTGGCCACTGACAACCATTCGCACATTTCTTTGCAGAAGCAGTGAATTTGGAGAGGTAGTAGCATAAAAGCAGCCAATGGGTGTCAGGAAGTATCGGGAGAGGTCGTTGGTTGTGGCATAAGCAAGTGGTCATAAATGTGGGTGTTAGGTGGGTTTTTCGCAATTCCAGCACGCCACTAGTTAGGCGTCTGTATCCTATTGCATTCATGTTGACTTTGGTTGATGTGGAATTGGTGTTCACTTTGTCAAGAGTGGAAGCGTTGATGGAGGTCTGGAAGATGGTGAAGTAGCTGTCCATATGGGGGTCGACTTTGGTCGTCAGGTCTTTCATGGATAAAATATCTACATCAGGAATAGCAGCACTTACAGGTTCTGGTAGGCGCCATAACCAAAAAGCACGGAGTAGATTCACTTCATGGGGAGAGCTGTCTGCGCCAGATTGTAGGCGAGAGATACTTGTCATACCTCTGAGGGCGAGCAAAGCCTTTTGATCCCCCAACAGTTGTTGAAAAAGCAAAAAAACGTTTTGCTATGCGGGCGGCTGGCGATGGTGAGTACTGCTCCAGGTGGTATTGTTTGAGGGTTGTACGTTATTGGTGTATCTCCTTACTCCCACAACTAATCCGAAATTTCTGGGAAGGTGTCCTCGGGGATCTCCAGAAGAACGTAATCTACTTTGATACTTGAACAAGTCATGTCCTTAATACGAAACTTGACTTCAGCAGGATTGAACCAGGCGAACGTTTCTCCGCTGGCAAAAAATAAGTAGTTTCAGTGTCTGGCTGCAGCATCATCAAACAATAAGACACAGCAATGCAGGTGAAAGCCGGAGGGAACTAAACACTTCAGTGGTCACCTATATGTGGAAGCACCAGTTAAGTATCAATTGATAAGCTGAGTGAATGTAACCTAGATAATTTTCACAAACAGCGAGCTTTTATTTTAACAGTTTCCGTGAAAGAAGGCCGCAAGAATTCAAACAGACTGATACAATTACGTACAGGTAAAAACAAGTTATCAGTGCGAGGGGAGAGTGATAACGATAATATACAAAAAACAGAAATACCGTTACAGTGTAAAAGCATGTGATAAGTGTGTGGTAAAACTCTATTTTCTATATAATTTCAGAAACTTCAATAATAAGTACTTTTGATAATGCAAAGCTTTGCACTTTGATGCCCGATGGCTTAATAGGATAAATCTGATGTAGTTTTTATACTCGTTCATTTAAAAAAAAAAAACAGTCAGAAATATAACTTTTCTGATTTACCAGTGTCGCACTTCAATTAACATAAGTTGTAGAATTGGGAATATATTTCAAAACAGTTAAATAGGTTCTAGACTGGGTTGCGATAAAAAGGATCCAATGGGGGGGATTCTGCTTGCTTCGTTAGAATATGTATAAGAATTATGCAAATGTTGCAGGAACGGTAAAATCCAATAAATTATCAAGTTCGTTTATTTGGTTCCATTTTGTTTTACTGTAAAATGGCAATTAGTTTGTTACTGGGTGTAGTGTAGTCAAAATCCCAGAAAATATCTGCAACTTCCATGGAAAGTGCGGAGATTGCAAATAAAGCATGATTCACAAAACAATATCTTGCCTCATTTCCTTTATGATTTTTCAGCTAGTTTGCATAATTTCAACGGAAACCAAATACCGTAGAATAACGAAGTACACAATCACTAAAAGACATATTACTTTCTTTCCTGGAACCTGAGTTTCAGACTGGAATATCATCTTTGAAGTTGAGGCTCAGCTTTTCTCTATCCCCACCGTTGAGCAAAAATAACCACTGAACTGTCATCTTCCTTTTAGTGAAGCTCTTCCTCTCGCGATTTGTTACTTCGTTAAATGAACAGATAGAAAAGCATTGGAAAAATAGTCAGCTTTGATAGAATTTCGGTTTATCAGTGAAATATAAAATGGGAATCATTGATTACCTCATCTTGTTTACCACTATTGTAACTGGTGTTCTATTCCCAGCATTCGATAATAAAGAGAAGAGAGGAACATGTGGGGTGGGGTGGGGGATGAGGGGTGGTAGGGATCTTGTGAACCTTCGCCTACGCGGTTACTTTGCGCAGATGTCGCCAGATGGCTCCAATGGATCGTGTTTGACGTCTGCTTGTTTACATCAGCCAATAAGCAACGTGGGTAGAACGACTACCTGATGTTTTGTATATCAACATTCAAAAATAGTCTTTCCTTAAATAGCGTAATATTTTCCTTGCACTTACCAAAGAAAAGGAAAGGTGAAGCTGTGGATTGAATACATGAAGCAATATATCTTGCAAAGTTCGAGTACGTTGCCATAGTGTGAGATGAATTATTCACATTAGGCCCAGGCATAGTTTAGGCTTGAGAGACTACCAAAGGATTTTATTTGACTAAAACAAAAAGCGTGTTTAATCAAAAAAAAAAAATAATAATAAACAAATAAACAGAGCGGATTCTCTAAACATTAAATTAAGATTCTTAACGAACCTTTGACAATAAAAGACCTCCTATTCTACGCTTAAGTCCTCTAGGTCTTATTGAGGAAATATGCTCTAAAATATCATGCATATTATATTTGAATAATTGATATATATATATATATATATATATATATATATATATATATATATATATATATATATATATATATATATATACTAACCTTAACTTGTCTGTTAAAAATGTACGGAAAACTATAGTGGGAATGATTTTATCTTTTTGTTAACATACACAAACCAGTTTGTAATAATGGTAACAAATGTACCTTATAATATTATAAAAAGGAGATGGACCTTTGGTTACGAGAAAATAAAGATAATCAAGATTATAGGTAACTTGGTCATAAGAAGCCGTTATTAGAAAAATAGAGACAATGTTCCATAAAAAATCAGAGGGCAGAACTCTTTGAAATAGTGCGTCAAATGCCGTAGAGTATCTTGATCAAATTCTATTCGAACCGGGAATCATTGCGGCTGTTAGTAAACACTTTTCTTTTACAGGGTTTTTATAGGGTTTCTGTGTGGTATTCCATTTATTGTATTTGACTATATTCGATAATCATAAGACATATTTACTAGAGTTCTAATTCTCTTTAAATTACAAAGACTTTCATTTTTTGCTCAGCTATTAACTGTATTCTAATTTATTATTAAATGTGTCTTCTTCCATTGGAAAATAGCAAAATGTTGAATAACACCTTTAATGATGGTATTATCATAATGCAAAATATCATGATCATTAGTAATAAATCTCAAGTAATTTTATAGCAAGGTTTCAATTGCTCACAAGAAAGGATTTCAAATAGTGATCTATTTCACTTACTAAATAGATTTTATCTCAACTAATCGGTACTCTTTGTAAACATAGTGATTGCTATGTTAACAATGGGGAAAACTTTAAGTCAAGTCTTGTTGTACATGATCAAGAAAAGAGAAAAAGAAAAAGAAATTTTTACATGTGCCTCAAGAAAAACGGACTTTAATTTCGAGAATTCTAACAGACACTTGTAGCCTCTAACTGTTATTTTTATTTTACAGAATATCTCGGTCTACACGTCACAGTTAACAAAACCGATTTAAGCTTGTTTACTTATAAATTGATGTATTTGATTTTTTATGACCTTCTTCCATTAAAACTCTTATATATAAGCTCGCTGTCTGTTGGAATGAAGTTAGTTGCATTGACCTTGCCTCTCAGTTATAACCTAACTGATCTCACTGGTGATCAATGAAGTGACCAATGGAGTGTCCGCTCCCTCCCGTCTGCTCCCTCACTGCTGTGCCCTACTGTTTGAAAATGCCGCCCACTGAAACTGCCTCTTCGGCACACGCCACCTCAATTAAACTGCCTCCCTTTCCAAGTGGAGAAACGTTTGCCCGGTTCCAGCATGCTAAGTTCAGTTTTGCCTCAAGGGTGTGACTCAGTCAAGTACCAAAGCAGATTATGTTCTCGCGGCGATTGCCGAAAACATTATACCAGAAATCTCCTGATTGGCCTTTCGAGAAAAAGGACATCCCAACAGCGTACGACGCTCTCAAAAAACACCCCTTGAAGCAGTACCAAAAAGCATTGCTCGCCCTCAGGGAAATGACCAGTATCACCCGCCTGCAACCTGCTGCAGATGGCTCTCCTTGTGAGGTGAACCTACATCATAACCTTAGGGTTCGATGCTTACACGAACAAGTACGCGCTTCCATACCTGATGTTGCTATTTTGCTCATGAAGGACCTGGTGACCAAAGTCGACGCCCTCATGAACAGCTTCTTCAACACCTTCAAGACCTCCATTAACGTCTTCAATCCAGACAAAGAGGACAACTATTCAACATCGACAAAATCTGACGTGAATTTGGTAGGACACAGATGCAAACCACCCAGCACTTGCTCAAACCCCAAACCAACGACCTATACAGCCACTTACTGACGCCTATCGACTGCAGTTATGCTTCTACCTCTCCAGATTCGGCGCTGCTGTGAAGTAATGTTCGAATGTTGTCAGTGGCCAAAAAATGGTTTTCCTTGTTGTTATCATAGGAACAGTAACGTTTGCAGAAAACCAAATAGTCGAGAGAGAATCTATTTAGTAAGTTAAATAGATCAGAATTGATTTTATATATATATATATATATATATATATATATATATATATATATATATATATATATATATATAAATAATTGAAACTGATATAAATTACTTTAGGTTTATTACCGGTGGTTTTATTATGTAATTTCACTATTTTCCATTAAAATAGGATATATTTTAAAGGTAAGCAAAAAACGTTATAGTTGTTGTAATGTAATGATATTTGGAATTATTGTATTCAATTTCTAGAAGCATTGAATGTGGCCAAATACAATAAATGGAATATCAGAAAACATCCCAATGAAAAAGGGTTCATTACCCGCCTGTATGATTCCGGTACACAAAACACTCTACGGTATTTGACGCCTTTTTTACAAACGGCTCAAATGCAATTAATTCTATATTGATCCTATGTTTTCTAATAATAGCTAATTACCACCAGGTTACCTGTATTCGTGTTCATCCCTATCTATTAATTGTGCAATAGGATTGATATATAATCTTTTATATGTTACATCTGTTATCCTTATTTCAAATAGGGCTGCCGATGTCATCTTCAATATAAAATTACTACCAATATGAATTTCTGTATATATATATATATATATATATATATATATATATATATATATATATATATATATATATATATATACTGTATATATATATATATATATACATATATATATATATATATATATATATATATATATATATATATATATATATATATGTATATATATAAATAGATATATATATATATATATATATATATATATATATATATATATATATATATATATAAATAGATATAGATATAGATATATACATATATATATATATATATATATATATATATATATATATATATATATATAAATAGATATAGATATAGATATATACATATATATATATATATATATATATGTATATATATATATATATATATATGTATGTATACATATATATATATATATATATATATATATATATATATATATATATATATATATATATATATATATATATATATATTTTAAAGCATAACTTTCTTCAAAACTTAGACAGAGTCTTTTAAAGCATATTTTTTAAAAAGGACCTACAGACCTTAGGCCTAGACTAGGAGAAGTCAAGTACAGTGCCGCAAGGTCTTGTATTGTCGAAGGTTTGTTAAGAATCTTAATATACTAAAGTAGGCGAATGTTGAGAGAAGCTGCTCTGACTTTTTTCTTCACTAAATAGGATTTTGGTTTCTGGAGGCATACGGTTTCATAAAGGAACTGAAATTCGGTTGTACCTGTTTATTTTTTTAATTATTTTTATCTCGTCATTCAACGGAAGAACAAGTCGTGTGAGGAAGAGCTTCACTAAAAGGAAAATTATCCAGATGACAGTCCAGTGAGTATTTCTATAACAACGGTGGGGACAGAGAAAAGATGATATTCCAGTCCAGAACTCAGATTCCAGGAAAGAAGGTATCATGTCTTTTAGTGAGCTGTACAACGTTATTCTACGGTATTTGGTTTCCGCTGAAATAGTGAAAAAAAAAAGAAAAAAAAAAAAAAAAAAAAAAAGAGAAAGATTCTACGCGAAATGAGGCAAGAGATGATTATGTGTTATATGCATTATTTGCAATAGCCACGCTTTGCATGGGGTTCCCAATTTGTTGCAGTTCTTTGCAAAACTGACTGCAAGAAATTAACGAATCGTCATTTTATTGGATTTTTCTGTTCCTGCAACATTTGGATAATTCCCATGCATATTCCAACGGAGCAAACCAAAGCCGCTAATTTCATCTTTTTCTTTTTTAAATGCAAGCAAGTGTAACTAAACTGACGGAAAGGGGATTGGCAATACATTCAAAATTCTATAATTTATTTTAATTGAAGCGAGATATTGCTAAATTGGAAATCACTGGGAGAGTTTTATAGATAAGCAAATCTAACAAACTTTATCAGATTTATCCTAATTAAACGATCTAGTATCAAAGTTAATTTTTTTACGAGACAGAAATCACCCTCCACCCCCACCCCCAGCCCCACCTCACTCGTCCTTTCTCTTTATTACTATGAAATCTCCTCCATCTTTTATCTTGTCCTGCTTATTTGCCTCTTTTCATTCCTTTTGATTATTTCTTAACCTTTCCTACTGTTACTTGTAGTGTATCATTTTTCTATTGGAAAATCTTTTTTATGACTATTGTCGAGCATTGTATAGAAATCCTCTATAATTTTACGACTTCATCTCTTTTTTTTTAATTTATATGTATATATATATATATATATATATATATATATATATATATATATATATATATATATATATATATATATATCTGATTACAGTATGGCTCGTGTCTGGGTACCACACGTACAAATTAAATCCATTACATTTGGAAATATTATTACCCAAGCTCTGAGACAGTTAAATAACTCCCAGACAGCAATATATAAAACACTGAATATCCAAAGGTCTCTTAATTACAATCCAAATAAAACCGAGTAATTATTATTACGAATATTCAAACAACTCCAACTTCAGTTCATTAACGGGATATGAGCAATTATGCGTTAAACACTGATGATTGAAATAATACACTCTTTACAAAAATAAATATATTCTATATAAATTACAACGCTTGGAAAGAATTTACATAAAATAAATGAATCACTCGAGATATTAAGTCTGAACAAAACTTAGATTAAGACAAAAATGTTATCTGAAAATTTTATAATAACTTGACTTGAAATACTATATCTCAGAAACCTTATACCAAGAAAAAGCAATAACACTTAAGAGAATTATACAATCACTTGTTTCACTTGAAATTAAATCTGATTACAATATTGAAGTTTGACACTTGATAAAAATAGATAACTAGATCACAATACAAGAACCTATCAGCTTACTACATGACCATTTACAAAAACTCTAAGACAATTTTTATAAGTACTCACTATGATTACAAAAACTTGTCACACCAACTCTTCGATATTTCACTGAAAACTTAAAAAAAATACACTGAGCTGTGTGCGAGAGTGGGAGAGATGGGGAGAAGATGGCTGTCTTAAGGCTGTAATTCTCATTCTATCTCTGCAACCCTGGGGTCCACTTTATATATGAAACTTAGCTACTCCCGTAATATTCCAGGAAAGCAAGTTCTGGAAGCGAGGAGGCTGGGCTAAGGTATCTGTGTTACCAAGTATTCCTCTCTCAGCACGTATCCACGATACCATGAGACAAACTCTCTTAGTCAGGTAGCTCTGCCTACCCTTTGTCTAGGAAAGAAAAAAAAGATAACATTCTATCACTAGGTTTTTCGCGAATTTTCCGAGGCACATGGCATATTGCGCATTCTCTCACAAACATGACGCAATACCTCATAAAATTATAAAAAAACATTACATAAGCCCTTCTTCCTATCCTGTATAGTCACATAACACTCTCAAACAGTTTACATAAGACATTGTAACAAAATTACATGAAATGAAAAAGGCTAATTCTTAGAAATTTATATATATATATATATATATATATATATATATATATATATATATATTTATTTATATATATATATATATATATATATATATATATATATATATATGTATATATATATATATATATATATATATATATATATATATATAGACCGATAGATAGATAGATATAGATATATAAATGTATACATATGTATATATATAAGTATATATATATATATATATATATATATATATATATATATATATATATATATATATGTATATATATGTATGTATGTATTCTTGGTGGAAGAAAAGATATCGTGAGCAATTGAATGGAAGAGGCGATGGGATCAAGGAGAAGCTAGTCATTCAATGGAGCCAATAATGACAAAATTAATCTTCAAAATGGGCATGTTTGGTTCATTCATTTTCAGCGAGATTATTTTGAAGATGATGTTAAGTTACTTGTAGTTTCTTGGAGAGCACAACCATGTCATCAATCCATCTTTCTGAATATAAGATGTAAGCATGATACACACACAAACACACACACACACACATATATATATATATATATATATATATATATATATATATATATATATACATATATATATACATACATATATATGTATATATATATATATATATATATATATATATATATATATATATATATATATATATATATATATATATAAAGAGGCAAGCTCAGAGGAAAATATCTGAGGAGAGGATGAGGGTAGCAACTGTGAATGTGGGGACAATGACTGAAAAAGAGCAGGAGCTGGTTGACCTCATGGAGAGAAGGACGATTGGAGTGCTGTGTTTGCAGGAGACCAGGTGGAAGGGAAATAAGGTAAGAGAACTAGGCGTAGGTTTTAAATTTTATTATAGTGGAGCAAATAGGAAAGGAAGAAATGGTGTAGGAATAATATTATCGAAAGATTGGAAGGTATGTTTGATTGGAGAGAATAGGAAAAATGACAGAATTATGAGTTTAAAGCTGGGACTGGTAGCAACAAAAGTCAATGTGGTGTGCGCCTATGTCCGGCAAGCTCGATGTACAGAAGAGAAGAAGGATACATTCTGGGAGGAGATGGACCAGTGAAAGGGTAATTATAGGAGGAGATCTGAATGGCCACTTGGGAATTAGTAGGAAAGGGACAGAGAGAGTGCATGGAGTTTGGGGTTTGGGCAAGAGAAATAAGGGGGGAGAAAGAGTGATTGATTTTGCAGTGGCTGTACCTTCCAAGGAACTACAAATATTTGCGTCTTAACATCATCTTCAGAATAATCTCGCTGAAAATGTATGAACCAAACCTGGGCATTTCGAAGATTAATTTTGTCATTATTGGCTCCACTGAATGACTAGCAGAGTATAGTGATGTGGGGGCAGAAATAAGCCACAGAATATAAGCAGGATGGGAGAATTGGAAAAAACAGTGTGTGGAGTACTATGCGACAGGAAAACAGGGGTTAAGTTGAAAGGTAAAGTGCACAGGGCAGTTGTGAGACCGGCAATGATGTATAGAGCGGAGACGTGGGCGATAAAGAAGACAGAAGAGAAGAAGCTGGATGTGGCAGAGATGAGAATGTTGAAATGGATGTGTGGGGTGACAAGAAGAGTTAAAATACGGAATGAGGTAATTAGGGGTACCACAGGAGTTAGAGAACTTACATATAAGATCCAGGAAAGTAGACTGAGGTGGTATGGTCATGTCACGAGAAGATTTGAACAGTATATTGGGAGGAGAGTGATGGAAATGGAGGTACAGGGAAGGAGACGGAGAGGGAGACCAAAGCAAAGGTGGGTGGACCGTATCAAGGATGACCTTTGATCAAAGGGATTAACTGGTGATGAAGTGTTGGACAAAGGTAAATGGAGAACGCTGGCCAGGAACATCGACCCCATATAAAAGTGGGAAAAGATGTAGACAAAGAAGAAGATATATATATATATATATATATATATATATATATATATATATATATATATATATATATATATGTATTATATATATATATATATATATATATATATATATATATATATATATATATATATATATATATATATATATATATGTATGTATGTATCATGAGCCAGCACTAGTCCAATGCAGAACAAAGGCCTTAGACATGTCGTCCTAATTGCGTCTATTCATGGTGTTCCCATGCCAAACCACACCCACAAACTTTCTCAAATAAAGGTACCTTTTTCTAAGTTCAAGATGGTGTACAATGTCCCTAAAGGTTTGAGGTTTAAAAGTCGCTAGTGATTTACAAACCTAGGAAAAGGGTCATGACTTAGAGACCAAACTTTCATGATTGGCACCCAGTCCCATCTCCACCCAAACTGCTGCTATTTACTCAGCAGGTAGACCCAATCCATCTATGGCTCTCGAACTCGAAACCCACAGATTGCACGTCTTCTTAGTCACTAGTCCTCTTTTATGTTGGTGTCATTTACACTGATATTTGAAATAAATTGTTTTGATAATTTTCTTTTAGAATCTCATTTAAGATGTCGAAGAAAGAAAAGAGGATCAGCATTATTGTATCATATTTTGGTGGATTTGCTCCTCTTCATCTATCCGTCATTTCATTGCTCTTCTCTCAATATTATTTCTTATTCTTTTTTCTTCCATTATCTTTTCAATAAATCTTCGCTAATCAAGTGACACTTTATTTTCCTTTTCAATAAATCTTCGCCAATCAAGTGACACTTTATCTGGTTCCTCTTAATAATCATGAAAATAAAAAGGAAGAAGAGAAGCACATCTGGAAAGTTCGTATCCTAAACTAAATAAGAAAATGGGAATCAAACGGATGAGAAGAATTACAAAAAGGGAATAATGGTTCTTTAGTTAAACAAAATAAAAATTTAATCCATAGGGTATCAACATTAATAAAGTGAGAGTTTTTCCTGTCTAATCAAAAGAACAAAAGCATTAAATGCAGAAATTTTAACCTGAAAAGTGTTGGAAACTACACCTGGAAAACATAGATTTAGGTGAACAATAATTATGAAAAAATTACTTGTGGGAAATATATAAACAAATAAATATGAAAATTGTATCTCATCTTGTGAATACGGAAAATGCGATTGTGGAAATTCTGTTAAAAAAAGAAAAGATAATATTTATTACCATTAAAAATCCACTGTCCGGTTGTTTTGTAGGAAGTGCAGTAGCCATAAGAGCTGAAATTAAAAGTAGCCACTCTCCATTTTAGGCGAAGTATAAGGACGTAACAATAGCCAGGAACACAAATATCCGGCGATTGCCTAAATCTAAAGACAGAATTGTGTTTGGGATAAAGTCCTGTGTCGCTTGACTACATCCAAACAATTGAGTAAAAGAAGATCTGCAGTGTTTTATGACATCTCTGTTAATATGAAACGATGCAAAATAGAGGAAATAAAAAGATTAAAACCCAAAAGATATAATCTGTAATATTTCAAATCTTCCTCCGCCAAAAATCGAAGGTAATGAAAACTCTACAGAGTTACGTACCCCAAAATTTCAAGTATCAGTGTTTGGTGCAAACAACCAAATTAGGCTTAGTTGAAAATTGCTTTATGGAGGATATAACATCATAATTCCATTTTGTGATGTTGCTGTTGACAGAAAACTATTTATTCATTTACTAATGGTTAAGGGTGTCACTAATTATATCTAATGAATATTACTCAATATGAAGTTTGATTGCCTTTGCACAAAATGATATTCTTGATATTCAATTAGCATAATTCTTATTTTGTCATCAATATTATCTATTAGCAAATACCCAGATCGTAATCAAACGTTTAAATTCATCTAGTCATCTATCAATTTACGTGTTAACTTTTCTTACTATGAATTCTTTGACCTGCGCATAGTGTTTACATCTGAAACTAATTAATCCCACGGGAGGGAAAGGACTTTGCTTTAGATCTCATCTGGAACACCGAATGTCACCGTTTGATTTTAAGTCCGAACAAAAAAAAAAAAAAAAAAAAAAAAAAAAAAAAAAAAAAAAAAAAAAAAAAAAAACGCTGTTTTGCCAGCGCATGCGCAGGTCCAACACCTTTGGTTAAACCGAGTGGCTTAGTGTTTGTGTCTGGTTTGTTCCTTCCTCTTCCGTATTCAAAACTTGCTTTCGATGTATCCGGATTTGTAAGCGACGAGCATAGATTTCTCCATCGTAATTACAATCCTGAAATAAACCAACTTAAACACACACACACACACACACACACACACACACCACACAAAATTAAATGTCTGTAGAGGGTGTTTGTTATCTATGGTGTTTGATGCTCTGCTCCAAAGTGATTAGCCCATATTGAAATCCAAAAATTGCAACGTATGACCATTCCTCTTACGTAGGCCTGTTCAAAATGAGCGGTTGTAAAAACTCGCTTAGACCTTTTCTAGTTAGGCAAAAAACATTCTTGAATCCATAAAATTGCAACGCATATAGATAACCCTTTCATTGGCAGGGAAATCCCGAATATTTGTATAAATATCTCCTGCAATCAATTTTTTCCTCTCAATTTTCCCCGTTGGGTCTCTTACGATAAATAAATAATCGCAACTTTAACTCCTTCTTTTTATCAGAAATTATTCATCATTGCCATCATCAGGAATTCTTATCGTTTTCACAGATTCTTTAAAGAAGTTCAAATATATCCAAACAGACTGACTGAAATTTTTTTACAATTTACAGGAAATATACGGTATATTTAGGCTGGCCACTGATGGCTTCACATATTCGAATTCTGATTGGTTGTCTTCAAAGTAGTTTACCGTGATGAACAATATTGTTTACAAAAAGTCATTGATTAAATAAACGAAGAAGTTAAATGCTTTTTGATATTGCAAAATGGGTAATATTTTAGCAAATACCATCAATGAAGTATATTTTTTCTTTTTCTTTTTTTTTTTTGAAATGAGTAATTTTTGTGATGTGGTTCTGATGCCAGAAACCTTTTACCTTAAAGTGACAATTTCATTGTTTTGCCAATTAGGTTATATCTGGTTTTTACTTGTATGTAAATTAAGACAATTTGCTTCCTGTATTCATACGTTTGTAAATAATTTCAATAAGTAATTAATTTCGCAAGTAAGACCAAAGGAGACATTTTTTCCCTGATGAGGGACCTCTGATAACATTCCCAA
>NC_090744.1:46209662-46269662 GCF_036898095.1 Palaemon carinicauda | reverse complement strand
CCATAGAGATCCACGGAGAGAAGGTACAGGAGCTATACTAAAATCTTCAGCCAGATAGTAAGAATGGGGATACGTGGGTCTATTTATGGGTCTCATTTCGGGCATCAAATTCTCATTAGAGGTTCTCTGATTTTCTATACATCTTGATTTAAGAACATTAATACATTTTGATATATTACCTAACAAAGTATTATTATAGACACACAATATATATATATATATATATATATATATATATATATATATATATATATATATGTGTGTGTGTGTGTGTGTATATATGTATATATATGTATATATATATATATATATATATATATATATATATATATATATATATATATATATATATATATGTGTGTGTGTGTGTGTGTATATATATGTATATATATGTATATATATATATATATATATATATATATATATATATCTATATAAATATTTGTAAATATATATATATATATATATATATATATATATATATATATATGTGTGTGTGTGTGTGTGTGTGTGTGTGTTTGGAGAGGGGGGGTTATTTGTGTGTTTGCGTATATTAGTATTAATGTGCTTTTATTGTTGAATAGATGCATCTAAACTATTTGGAATCGAAATTTAGTAATATCCAATAGAATGGAACAAAAGGTTTTCCCAAAAAACCCAAATGTAAATAACACATTAAACCATTCTGACTTTTTCTACAATGCATTTCTATTTAAGACAGGGACTTGCTCAATGGTGTTATAAGTTAGTAGCTAGTAAGCGGATGTCCTGTATTTCAAGACTAAAGTCCAGAATAACATGTATGATAAATTTTCTTATCATTCTCCGTCTAGATTAGAAATAAAACCAACATAATAATTGAATTCTTATTCGAAAAGAGGTTTGGGAACCCGTTCATGACTGGGTTTAAAAATCACCTTAGAATGAAACTTATATCCCAAGGGTAAGAGGAAATCAAAAAGAAGTATTCATTGGGTCTTCAAACATAAAAATAAAGCATTCAAAGACAAAGGCCGTCCTTGTTTACATAAAACTCTATTAGAAAGAAGGACTACATTATGCTTGGTTGAATCTGACGAGAAAGAATGAGGTATGACTGACGCGTGTCCAGAAAGAGATGAAGAACGCGAGGAAATGAATGATGTTTGGATGTCTTTTATTAGTGATGAAGATTAATAGAAGCCTTACGAGACTTTTGCCTTTCTCATTTCGAGTTGATATCTAAAGCATTAGAGTATATTACAAAAACCTCGTGAATGCTCAAAAATATCTCACGGGAGAGAGAGAGAGAGAGAGAGAGAGAGAGAGAGAGAGAGAGAGAGAGAGAGAGAGAGAGAGAGAGAGAGAGAGAGAGTAATTGTTGATATTTGTGTTTTGTAAACCAAAGGATTATCATCCTTTTCCAAGGCACGAAGGAGCGAAGGTGTGTTGGCATAAAATCTATAAGCACCGCATTATTGAAAAACAAAACGGGCTGTTAAGAGCCAGGCAGCCGGGGAAATAAGATAAAAAGGGAATTTCTTTGTGACAAAATGCATGGGTGGATGTTAAATTACGGGAACTAGTGCAAACTGGCATGCTGGAAAACGTTCAGAATAAACTGTATAAAATGGACGAATTTGGGGTAAGGCAGCAGTTGTCAACTAAGACGTAAGGTCAATCCGACCTGAGAGTGCCAGCCATTCGCTGACCCTCCACTGGGGTTTGACCTTTACCTACTCCAGTCCTGTCCCAGAGCCACTGACAGATACCCCAACGAAACAATATTACTTAATAGTTCCCGACTATCCAGAAGAAAAATGGGACTCCCATCTAATTGGAACGGATGAACTAATTGTACGGGCGTATGACTCGTTCCTGTGTCCGACATGTGCTCCCACGGTAGATGAGAGACGACTGATGAGTGTCGCCAATTGACAAAAGACAGCAGAGAGAAAACAGAAGAAGAAAAGAATAAGAATGTCTAGGGGCTTTCCACTTCAATTCCCAAGTTAAAGTTTTTGTTATTCTTGCACAATAATTACGCGAGTAAAGCACTCAATCCACTCGGCGCTTTCCATACCCTACAAATTTTGAGATCTTACTTTTCTAATTAATTTATCATAATTAACAGACTAACTTTATTTCTGTGAGTATAGGAATGACTCTCTGTGGAGGCACCAGCTGGGTATTAACTGGTAAGCGGAGTGAATGTAACTGACTTTGTTTCCACAAACAGGTAGCTTTTATAGCAACAGTTTCTGTGAAAGAAGGTCATAAAAACTCAAACAGATTGATACTAGTACATACAAGCAGAAACAAGATATTAGTTTACGAGCGTATAATACACATGCTGTATATGGCTGCCCCACCCTAAAAAAACATACATGTGGAATAGGGGACCACTGTTCTTAAGAGGCGTACTGTAGGTTGGTCATCTAGTAGGAGATATGCAGGTTTTTGGCAATCAATGAAGACCCAGTCTTCTTTGTCACGCATGTTGAGGAGGAATGTTTTTCTCGTGCTATGGATCACAAGGAAAGGGCTAGTGTAAGGCGGGGTTAATGGTGGCTTGCTATTGTTGTTGCGCAAGTAAACGTGCGTTGCCGAGTGCAGATTTATTGGTATGCGATGCTCTGCTGGGGGCTTGTAACTCTTTCGGCATGGAGTAAATTTTCCCACAGGATGACGTAGGTGCTGGAGATTGTCAGAGGAGGTTGAAGATGGAAAAAATTCAGATGGGACGACCAACAGGTCTCCATTTCACCATTTTAGCTGCTGAGACATCCAGGGCATCTTTAGAAGTAGTCCTTAGTCCCATGAGGACCCAGGGAAGTTAAGTAAACCAGTTGGAGTCCTTGCAATGGGACATATAAGCTGCTTTGAGAGTAAGGTGAAAATGTTGGCAGCATGGTTGTTTGCAGTTGTATGATGATAGGTGATACCCAGGAGATTAATCAATGGTGTCCATAATTGAGGGGTAAAAGTGGTACCCCTGTCAGAAATAATATTCTCAGGGATACAAAATCTTTCTATCCATCCTAAGAGTAAAGAAGATATACACTAGGCAGACGTTGCAGTTTCCATGAGAATTTCTTACGGGCAACGAGTTATTCTGCGGTATTTGGTTTCTGCTGAAAAACAAAAACAAAAACAAAAAAACACACAAAAAAAAAAAAAAAAAACCCCGAAAGATCCTACACAAAACGAGGCAAGAGATGATTATGTGATATAGACATTATTTGTAATAGCCACGCTTTGCATGGACTTTGCAATTTGTTGCAGTTCTTTGCAGAAATTCTGACTGCAAGAAATCAATGAATCGTCATTTTATTGGATTTTTCCGTTTCTGCAATATTTGGATAATTTCCATACATATTCCAATGAAGCAAGCCAAAGCCACTAATAGGATCCTTTTTTAAAATGCAAGCTGGTGTAACTGAACGGACGGAAAGGCGATTTGCAATACATTCAAAATTCTATAACTTACGTTGATTGAAGGGAGATATTGCTAAATCAGTGGTAGGGTTTTCTAAATAAGCAAATCTAACAAACTCTATCAGATTTATCCTAGTTAAACGATCAAGCATCAAAGCTTCTTTTTTCACGAGACAAGAATCACGACCCCAGCCACCCCACCTCACCACACACATCCCTTCTTCTCTTTATTACTATGAAATCTCCTCCATCTTTTATCTGGTCCTGCTTCTTTGCCTCTTTTCATTCCTTTCAATTCATTTTTAATCAAAACGACAATACCCTTTAGCTGTGTTATATGCATATGTTCTAACATGGAATTGACAGTTTATTACACTTTAAAGCGTACAATCAAGTTACAAGATTAACAACAGATTAATAACAGCCTTTCTTAGGCAGGAGTAAACATATTTAAGCTCCAATTAGGATCATGTGTTTAGTTTTGTATGGACGCTGAAGTCTTGATACTCTTTCTTGCGTTGCTTGAATGTTACGAAGCGTAAAGTAAGTTGACTTCCCCCTGTTCAAACAACTTTTGACACAGAATTCTCAAAGTTAAAATCCGTTTTTTCAAAGGGCACGTGTAAAATGTACTTTTCTTCTTTTTTTCTTGATCAGGTACAACTACACTTGACTTATTGTTTTCGAAGAGTCCCGAATAGTTGACACAATCTATTTTGTAAGTGAAATAGATCGCTATTTGAAATCATTTCGTATGAGTAATTGAAAATGCTTTAAAATTACATTAGATTTATTACTGGTGATCATGATATTCTGCATTATGAGAACATAAAATTAGATGTTGTTTTACTAAGAAATTTCGCTATTTTCCAATAGAACTGGATGTACTCAAAAGATAAGCAAAAACATAAATGTGTTTGTAATATAATGAAATTTATTGCAGGAGATCATGATATTCTGCATTATGAGAATATCATCATTATATGCTTTACTAAACATTTCGCTATTTTCCAATAGAATAGAATACATTTAATGATAAATTAGGATACAGTTAATAGGTTAGCAAAAGCTAAAATTCTTTGTAATATAATAAAATTTAAAACTATTGTAAATTTTCTTTAGGATTATTGAATATGGCCAAATGCAATAGATTTAATACCGCACAGAATCCCTATGTTTTTTTTACAGTAAACAGAGTATTGAATAACTTGAACTTTCTCAATTTTGTTTTCCCGAGGCTAAATTAACTAACTTAGATTTTCGATCTCGTGAAATTGAAGCTCAGTTGATGGACTTTGATGCTTATGGAGGTGTAGACCCAAATGGTATTTTTCCTTTTTTTTTTTTATAAAGACTGCAGATTTCTTAGCTCCAAAGTTATCTGTTATTTTGCGGAAGTTAGCAAGAAAAGGAGATTTTAGCACTTGTTGGAAAACTTGTAATGTTACTCCTCTATGTAAATCTGTTTGTGGTAGCTCAAGTCTAGCTGATTGTCGCCCAATTTCCATAACTCCCATATTATCTAAAGTTTTTGAACGTCTTCTGACAAAACGTCTGAATAGGTTTGCTGAAGGTAATCATATATTCCCTAGTTTGCAATTTGGTTTGCGTAAAAGCCTTCGAGCATGTGATGCCCTTCTTACCATCTCCCATGTTGTACAGAAATCCCTTAATTGTAGTCAGGAAGTTGGTATGATTGGCCTTGATTTTAGTGCTGCCTTTGACCGTGTTAATCATGAGCCCCTTGTTTTCAAACTCAAACAGTTGGGAGTGGGTGGGTCGTTTCTTAGCATTATTATTGATTTTTTAAGTAATAGATCTCAAAGAGCTATTGTTGATGGGCACCATAGTGAGTATAGTAATGTGATATCTGGTGTTCCACAGGGTAGTGTTCTTGGCCCATTACTTTTCATACTATATACACATGACATGTAGTTTGGCCTAGAAAACAAGCTTGTTGCATATGCATATGATGCTACTCTCTTTGCATCAATTCCTTCCCCTGAATGTAGATCTGCGGCTGCTGAATCAATTGATAGAGATCTAGCTAAAATTAGTGCATGGTGCAAATTGTGGGGCATGAAGTTGAATCCTAACAAAACTCAAAGTACGACTGTAATTAGGTCAAGGACAGTGGATCCTCAACATCCTGATCTCAGTATTGATAATGTTTCTTTAACCTTGTACGACTTTTAAGATTTTAGGTGAGACTCTCGACAGCAAATTTACTTTTGGGAAAAACATTAGGTCTGTGTCTTATTCAATTACACCAAAAATTCGCTTATTGAGAAAGTCTTTCAAGATTTTTGGTGATCAAGCTATTCTGAAGAAGTGTTTTAAATCTTTCATTCTACCTTGTTTTGAGTATTGTTCTCCTGTCTGGTGTTCAGCTGCTGATTCTCATCTGAATTTCTTATACAGAAACTTACGGTCTAATAAATTTTTTATTCCTGATCTAGATATTATTCTTTGGCACTGTCGTTCAATTAGTTCATTATGCATGTTGCATATGATTTTTCATAATGCTGACCATCCTTTACATCCAGATCTTCCTGGACAATTCCTTCCTGTCCGTAATACTAGGCAGGCAGATAATTCTTGGCCAGGCCTTCTCCATCATGAGGCTCAATACAACACAGTATTCTAGAAGCTTTATTTCAGGTGTGTCCAAGTTGTGGAATGATCTTCCTAATCGGGTGGTTGAATCAGTAAAACTTCAAAAGTTCAAAGTTACAGCATATATTTTTATAGTTTATATATGACATATCTGTTTTGACGTTGTTACTGTTTTTGTAATGATTTATTGTTTATTTGTTCTTCTCATTTATTCATTTCCTTATTTCCTTTCCTTACTGGGGTATGTTTCCCTATTGGAGCCCTTGGGCTTATAGCAACTTGCTTTTCCAACTAGGGTTGTAGCTTGGCTAGTAATAACGATACTAATGATAAAAGGATAGTGTTCACCATCCTCTATGATCCCTGTTCGAACAGAATTTGCTTATAAAGAGACTCTACGGCATTTAACGGCCCTTTTCAAAGTATCTTAACTTACATTGATTTTGTATGGAACCTTGTCTCTAGTTGTTTTCTAATAACGGCTACTTATCACCAGGTTACCTGTAATCTTGTTTATCATTATTTTCTCGTAACCAAAGGGCCTTCTTCCTTTGTACGGTAATATTAATATATAATCTATTAAATGTTACATTTGTTATCGTTATTACCGTACAATCCGGCGTGCGTATGTCAACAAAAAGATGAAATCATTCCCACTATAGCTTTCTGTACTTTTATAACAGATATATACTGTATTTAAGAGCATATTTTCTGAATAGGACCTACAGACATTAGGCCTACCCAAGGACAATATAAGTGCAGTGCCGGAAGGTCTTGTATTTTTGAAGGTTTGTTAAGAATCTTATTTTACTAAAGTAGGCGAAGGTTCAGAGAAGCTGCTTTTTTTTTCTTTTATCAAATATGATTTTTGTTTCTAGAGGCACACAGTTTCATAAATGAAGCTTTTATTAGTTAAATAAAATCCTATGCTAGTCTCTCAGGCCTAAACTATGCATGGGCCTAATTTGAATAATTTATCTCAAACTATGGTAACGTTCACGAAATTTGCGATACATATTGATTCATAGCCTATATTCAAACCACAGCTTTGCCTTTCTTTTTCATTGGTAAGTGAAAGGGAAACAATGAGCTATTTAAGGAAATACTTTATTTTTGACTGTTCATATAATAAACATAGGATACTCGTTCTACCCACATTGCTGAATGGCTGATGTAAACAATCAGATGTCAAACACGATCCATGGGAGCCATCTGGTGACATCTGAACCAAGTAACCGCGTAGGCGAAAGGTTCACAAGATCCCTCCCCCCCTCATCCCTCACCCCACCCCACACGTTCCTCTCTTCTCTTTATTATTGAATGCTGGGAATAGAACGCTAGTCACAATAGTGATAAACAAGTTGAGGCAAACAATGATTCCCAGTTTATGTTTCACTGATAAACTGAAATTCTGTTGAAGTTGACTATTTTTGTGATGCTTTTTTATCTCGTCATTTAACGGAGGAATATATAGTGGGAGGAAGAGCTTCACTAAGAGGAAGATGACAGTTCAGTGAGTATTTCTATTCAACGGTGGGGACAGAGAAAAGCTGAGCCTCAACTTCAAAGATGATATTCCAGTTGGGAACTCAGATTCCAGGAAAGAAAGTAATATGTCTTTCAGTGATTGTGTGCTTCGTTATTCTACGGTATTTGGTTTAAGTTAAAATTATACAAACTAGCCGATAGATCCTAAAACAATATGAGTTAATATATTGCTTTGTGAGTTATGCTTTATTTGCAATATCTGCGCATTGCATGGAGGTTGTAGACATTTGCTGGGATTTTGACTACAATACACCCAGAAATAATCTAATTGACATTTTACGGTAAAAGCAATATTAAACTTGATAATTTATTGGACTTTACCGTTCCTGCAACATTTGCATAATTCTTATGCATATTCTAACGAAGCAAGCAGAATCCCCCCCCCCCCCATTGGATCCTTTTTATCGCAACCCAGTCTAGAACCTATGTAACAGTTTTGAAATATATTCCCAATTCTACAAGTTATGTTGATTGAAGCGAGACACTGGTAAATCGTAAAAGTTATATTTATGGCTGTTTTTTTTTTTTTTAATGAACGAGTCCAATATCTACCTCAGATTTATCGTATTAAACCATCGGGCATCAAAGTGCAAAGCTTTGTATTATTAAAAATACTTATTAGTGAAGCTTATTAAATTATTTAGGAATGAGAGTTGAACCAAATGCGTATTACATGCTCGTACACTGCAATGGTATTTCTGCTTTTCGTAAAATGTCGTTATCTCTCTCTCATTGTACTGATAACTTGTTCCTATCTGTATGTACTTGTATCAATCTGTTTGAATTCTTTGCACCTTCTTTCACGGAAACATGTTATATAAATTCGCATTTGTGGAAATTAGGTAGGTTACATTAACTCCACTTATCAGTTAATACGTAACTTTTGCCTCCGCACCTTGGTACCCCTGGAGTGTGCATCTCCCTCCCGCCAGACGCTGAAACTACTGTCCTTCGCCAATGGAGAAACGTTCGCCTTGTTCCAGCGTGCTGAATTCCAGTTTTGCATCAAGGGCATGACTCAGTTAAGTACCAAAGCAGATTATGTTCTTGCAGCGATCCCCGAGGATAGCTTCCCAGAAATCTCTGATTGACTGTGCGAGGAAGGCGACACACCAATAACGTACGACGCCCTCAAATAATGCATCCTGGAGATGTACTCACTATCGCCAGCCACCCGCAGAGCGAAACTTTTTGCGTACTCTCGACAACCATTGGGGGATCAAAAGGCTTCGCTCACACTCTGTGATAAGACCAGTATCACTCGCCTAAAATCTGCTCTCATTGTTACAGTGCCTACCCGAACCTGTAAGTGCTGCTATCCCAAACGTAGATATTTCATCTATGAAAGACCTGACGACCAAAGTCGACCCTCTTATGGATATCCACTTCATCACCTTCTAGACCTCCTTAAACGCCTCCATTCCTGACTAAGTGAACACCTATTCCACCTCAAACAAATCCAACATGAATACGATAGGACACACCCACCCACCTGGTGACATGCCGGAGTGGTGACCAAGCCACCCACCATCCACATAAACGATCACTTGCTTACACCTGAACCAACGACTTCTCCAGCCACTTCCTGACACCCATCGGCTGCATTTATGCTACTACCGCTCCAAAATCGTGGCTACTGCAAAGAAATGTACGAATGGTTCATGTGGCCAAAAAACCTGTAAATAGGCCATCGATTGTGGGGGTGGCCTCCCCTAATACTAATCTTTCATTTTTACATGACGTACTGGGGGTAAGCGATTTTTGATAGACACGGGTGCTTGCCGTTCTCTTCTGTAAAAGCCACTCTCCAGGACAGAATATAATCTGTCTAGGTCTGCCGACATTGGCCTGGTAGCTACCAACTAGATCTGCGATACCCACTCGCAGTTATGAAATCTTTACATTATGGTTTGGAAGCGTTAAATTTATTTGGATGTTTCTCATTGCTGATGTCTCATTGCCAATCCTCAGTGCCGACTTCCTGTTACACTTCCACCTCCTGGTTATGTAGCTCACCGATGGTTAGTCAATGCGGATTTGTATTCCTTAATGCCTCTCATACCTGCCACCTCCGACTTCGCTCTCAACATTGGCGCACTCATGAATTCCTACACCCACCTCCTCACATCATACCAGGAAGTTTTCCGTCCAGAACTTCGCCAAACACCTACGGTTCCTGCAAAACACAGTATTTATCACCACATCAAGATGATGTGGCCCTAATGTTTACCAGATTCAGGCATCTGGCACCTGATCGTTTGGCAGCCCCTAAAAAACCATTTGCTGAAATTAAAGATACGGCCCTTTGCCAAAAGGCCTCAAGCCCATCGTCGTCACCCTTGCCCATCGTCCTAAGGAAACATGGATCTTTGCATCCCTGTAGGGATTACAAGCATGTGAACATGCAGACAGATCCGGATAACTACCCTACCTGAAACTTGGTCAACGTGACCTTCTAGTTGCACAAGGCAAAGGTTTTCTCCACGCTCGACCTCCTGAAGGTGTATTATCAGGTACCCATGAACCCAGAAGACATCCCGAAGACCACCATCACCAACCCTTTCGATACATACACCGTCAAATAATCTCATGGACGGCATCTTAGGGGACCTTTTCTTCTGTGTATGGTGTGTGGATGATATACATGTATTCTCTTCCTCCAAAGAGGAACATTTCCGCCATCTACGTATTGTGCTCAACCACCTACAATAGAGCGGTCTTGTAGTCTGGTATGAAAGGTGTACCTTTGGTACCAACGAAGTATCGTTCTTAGGGCACTACATCCTAAAGGAGGCCACCCCATCCCTGAGAAGGTAGCAGTCATTTTGAACTTCCCAACGCCCTCGACCGTCAAGGCCGTGCAAATGGTCTTGGGCATGGTCAGCTACTATCACCGTATCCTGCCAGCCTTTGCCACCACTCCTGGCCCCCTCTACACCTCCCTCAAGGGCAAGCCAAAAGACCTGAAGCAGGGTACCCTTCAAAAAGCGGCCTTCTGCAATGCAAATTATGTCGTATCAACCGCTGCTGCTCTTACTTTTCATGTGCCACATGCACCTCTCCTTATCTTTAGCGATGCCAGCAAAATTGCTTTTCAGGCAGTCCTTGAGGAGGTGGTTAACGGCTCGCCCCGTCCATTGGCCTTTTTCAGTAGGAAACTGTCCAAGGCGGAATCCAGCAGTGCTCTTGGCTGTCTGTGACCTTCCCAGTTCTTTGAAGGTATGCTCTTCGTCATTCGAACAGACAACATGCCCTTGGTAAATACCTTCACTCGACAGTCACATGCCATGTCCGCCCATCAATGCCGACGTATCTCTGCTGTGGCTGAATACAATTGTACCCTTCAGCACGTCCTTGTTGACGATGCCTTGTCAAGAAATCCACCTGGGATTGGATTACGATGCCTTGGCAGAAGCCTAACGAAAAGATCCAGAGTACCAAGCATGTAGGGTATCCTGCACATCCCTCCATTGAGAGGACATCCCTCTTGATGACTCCAATACCACCCTCCTCTGTGACGATAGTTCTAGTAGACCTAGACCGTTGATACCTTCTCCCATGCACTGACAGATGTTTTCATTCATAGCCTTTCCCATCCCTTGTGCCATTCTACTTCATAGCTGTTAGAGACAAAGTTCACCTGGTATGGCCTTTCTAAGGATGCTGAGGATTGGATCCGCGCCTGTACTTTATGCCAAACTGTAAAAGTATATCGACACACAGATTCAGGAGTGGGCACCTTTCCTCAACCTCAGCGACACTTTGCCAACATTCACTTTGATTTTTTAGGTCTCTTATCCAAATTACAGGGACCTCGTTACCTGTTTACTGTCATTGACTGCTCTATTCTCTAACTTGAAGCCGTTCTCATGAAAACTGCAAAGTCCGCCCAGTGTATATCTTCTTTACTCTTAGGATGGATATAAGATTTTGTATCCTAGAGCATATTGTTTCCAATAGGGGTACCTCTTTCACCTCTTAATTGTGGACATCATTAGTGAATCTCCTGGGTATCATCCCGTAATCATACAACTACAATCAACTATACAGCCAACAGTCTGGTTGAATATTTTCACAGAACCCTCAAGGAAGCTTTGATGTCCCGCTGCAAGAACTCCTAATGCTTTACCTAGCTTCCCTTGGTCCTCCTGGGACTAAGGACTAATTCTAAAGATGCCCTGGATGTCAGTTGAAATAGTGAAATAGTGACCTATTTGCTGTTCCTGCCCAATTTTTTCCATCTTCAACCTCCTCTGAAAATCTCCAGTGACTACATCACATTGTCGGAAAATTTACTCCATGTCGAAAGACTTACAAGCCCCCAGCAAAGCATCACATATCGACAGATCTGCACTCGGCAATGTACGTTTTCCTGCGCAATAACACCAGTGAGCCACTGTTAATACCGACTTACACAGGCCCTTTCCTTATAATGTGTAGTACTCCGAAAGCATTCCTCCTCAACATGCATGGCAAAGAAGACCGGGTCTTTATTGTCTGCCTAAAACCTGCATATCTCCTACCAGATGACCCACCTTCAGTAGGCCTCTCAAGAGCAGGGTCCACAATATCACATGTATATCTTTTTTAGGGGGGAACCATGTACCGCACGCGTATCACATGCTAGTACACTGATAACTTGTTTCTGCTTGTATGTACTTTTATCAATATGTTTGAATTTTGGTGGCCTTCTTTCACAGAAACTATTGTTATAAAAGTTCGCTGTTTGTGGAAATAAGGTGGGTTACATTCACTGTGTGGCAAAGAAGACTGGGTCCTTATTGACTGCCTAAAACCTGCATATCTCCTACCAGATGACCCACCTTCAGTAGGCCTCTCAAGAGCAGGGTCCACAATATAGCATGTATATCTTTTTTAGGGGGGAACCACGTACCTCACGCGTATCACATGCTAGTACACTGATAACTTGTTTCTGCTTGTATGTACTTTTATCAATATGTTTGAATTTTGGTGGCCTTCTTTCACAGAAACTATTGTTATAAAAGTTCGCTGTTTGTGGAAATAAGGTGGGTTACATTCACTGTGGGGCAAAGAAGACTGGGTCTTTATTGACTGCCTAAAACCTACATATCTCCTACCAGATGACCCATCTTCAGTAGGCCTCTCAAGAGCAGGGTCCACAATATAACATGTATATCTTTTTTAGGGGGGAACCATGTACCGCGCGCGTATCACATGCTAGTACACTGATAACTTGTTTCTGCTTGTGATGTACTTTTATCAATGTGTTTGAATTTTGGTGGCCTTCTTTCACAGAAACTATTGTTATAAAAGCTCGCTGTTTGTGGAAATAAGGTAGGTTACATTCACTGCGCTTATCAGTTAATACCCAACTGGGGCCTCCATACAGAATCGTCCGTAGTACTCACAGAAATATTGTTAATCTGTTATTTATCATGAATTAATTAGAAAACTAAGATCTCAAAGTTTGCGGGTTATGGATAGTGCCGAGTGCATTGAGAACTTTACTCGAGTAATTATTTTGCAAGAATGCTGAAAAAAAATATTTTGAGAATTGAAGTGGGAATCCCTAGACTTTCTTTTTCTTTTCTTTCTTTGTCTTCTTCCTTCTGTCTTCTGTCAATTGGCGACCCACATCAGTCGTTTCTCCTCTAGCGTGGGAGCACACGACGCATGGCAGGAACAAGTCATTCTCCTGTACATTTTGTTCGTCCGTTCCAATTAGATGGGAGTCCCCTTTTTCTTCTGAATAGTGGGGAACTACTAAGTCATATTGATTCGGTGGGTATCTGTCAGTGGTTCTGGGACAGGACTGGAGTAGGTAAAGGTCAAACCCCAGTGGAGGGTCAGCGAATGGCTGGCACTCTGAGGTCAGATTGACCTTACGTCTTAGTTGACAACTGCTGCAGGACTGCTGCCATACCCCCAATTCATCCATTGTATACAGTTTATCCTGAGCATTTTCCAGCATGCAAGTTTGCACCAGTTCACGTAATTTAACATCCACCCATGCATTTTGTCACAAAGAAATTCCTTTTTTTATCTTATTTCCCGGGCTGCCTGGCTTTTAACGGCCCGTTATGTTTTTCAATAATGCGGTGTTCATATATTTTATGCCAACACACCTTCGCTCCTTCGTGCCTTGGGAAAGGATGTTATGGATCAAAATCCCTTGGTTTACAAAACGCAAATATCAACAATTCCTAGCTACTCTCTCTCTCTCTCTCTCTCTCTCTCTCTCTCTCTCTCTCTCTCTCTCTCTCGTGAGATATTTTTGAGCCTTCACGAGGATTTTGTAATATATTCTAATGCTTTAGATATCAACTCGAAATGAGTGAGGTAAAAGTCTCGTAAGGCTTCTATTAATCTTCATCACTAATAAAAAACATCCAAGCATCATTCATTTCCTCGCGTTCTTCATCTCTTTCTGGACACGCGTCAGTCATACCTCATTCTTTCTCGTCAGATTCAACCAAGCATAATGTAGACCTTCTTTCTGATAGAGATTTATGTAAACAAAGACGGCCTTTGTCTTTGATGGCTTTATTTCTATGCTGGAAGACCCGATTAATACTTCTTTTTGATTTCCTCTTACCCTTTGGATATAAGTTTCATTCTAAGGGGATTTTTAGACCCAGTCATGAACGGGTTCCCAAACCTCTTTTAGAATAAGAATTGAATTATTATGTTGGTTTTATTTCTAATCTAGACGGAGAATGATAGGAAAATTTATCATACATGTTATCCTGGACTTCAGTCTTGAAATACATGACATCCTCTTACTAGCTACCAACGTATAACACCATTGAGCAAGTTTCTGTCTTAAATAGAAATACATTGTAGAGAAAGGCGGAATAGGTTAATGTGTCTTTTACATTTACGAAGTGAAAAGGCTCTTGGGAATTTTGCGAAAACCTTTCGTTCCATTCTATCGGATATTACTTTATTTCGATTCCAAATACTTTAGATGCATTCATTCAACGATATAAGTACATTAACATTAATATACGCAAACGCATACGCACAAACATGCATAAACACACACACACACACGTATATATATATATATATATATATATATATATATATATATATATATATATATATATATATATATATATATATATATATATATATATATATATATCTGATGATGTAAGCAGCATATCTTAGCAATCCTTGTTTGCAAACAGCTATATAAGGCGATGAGCAACATGTTGGAGTAACGGGAATTTTGGGTGAAGAAGAAATGGCCCCCTAAATAACGAAAAAATCACTAGCAGCAGGGTGACGGATTGAGTTTAAGACGATGTCTCCACAGTTTATTCTCCTGATGCCTGCTGCATGATTGTACAGGACTTAGTAAGGACCGGGTAGAGTAACTCGCCTTAGTAGAGTAGGCACTGCGCATCACAAGGAGATGATGATGATGATGGCAGGTATATAAACAAATATATATATATATATATATATATATATATATATATATATATATATATATATATATATATATATATATATATGTATGTATATATATATATAGTATATATTATGTGTTTGTTCATACAGGTTTTCTGTTATCCTTTGATTTTTTATAAATATAAAAAAAACTTTGCCAAAGACTTACGCATCTCAGACCTCCTAAGAATATCCCATAAGGCTAAAAGGTGAAGTTTATTTTTTCACAAATGATTAAACTTATCTGGTATCACATTGCAAATGTTTTTAGGACAATTTTGATTATACCAAGAATATCTAACGATATAATGTTGCTTCTATCATGAACCTTTCGGGAACGTTTCAAAGCTCTGTTCACTTCCGGGACAAGTGGGCGAATTTCCGCAGCCACTTCACACCAGGAATCATTTTTGGGATCTGATGTTTCCTTGGTAATCTCGTTAAAGTTCTTTTTTCTGCTCGTAAGCACAGGAGCAGAAGGAAGGGAAAAGAAGATTCCAGAATGACCTAGAGTTTAATTGCAAATATAAAAGACATTCTAAAGATAATGCTATTATTGTTGGAATATATAATTGTTTTTGTGACACTAGATAGTAAGGTCCACAATAAGACTTTGTTAGATTATGCATCAAAATGTAATAACGATCTTAAAACAATATGTTTAGAAAATCAGAGAACATCCAATGAGAATTTGATGCCCGGAATGAGACCTATAAATAGAGCCACGTAGCCCAGTCTTCCTAGCTGGCTGGAGTGTTTAGCATAACTGCTGTACCCTCTCTCCGTGGATCTCTACGGAACAGACTTTATCTGTACTGTGTGTTACACAACAGAAAGGGTACCTTGTCCTGATTGGTGTCCAGCAACCAAAGGAACCAAATATGGATGGCCACCAGGCTTCTCTTAATTTTGCTGTTGAAATACAAAATATTTCATGCCGAGTAGTTTGGAAAACCGAGGCGATAATCATCAAAGACGTCAGCATGATCAATCATCTGCCCTCCTGCAGATACCATCCATATAATCTACTCCATGACAACTTATACTTAAAGATAACTGGGAAACCAGGACGCCCTCAAAGTACAGAGGTTTTCAGATATGCCAATCAACAACCAGTTATTGTACACACCAAGCATCATGTGAAATTACAAATAGGTCCTACTAACTGCCAATCCCTGTATCCCTCCATACTGCGTGCTACAAGCAAACTCTCTGCTGTCTCTGATCTTGCTCATTCTACACCTTTCATTCCCATCTGGCCGTGATGGATAACACCAACTGAACTACAATTGCACCAAGTGCCTCACCAAGGTTTTAAAAAAAAGCCTCTGCCACGTTATCTGGTTCTCCTTCATCCCAACTTGCAACTCATAACACAGAAGGTGCCTTAAAAACCTTTTCCAAAGTTCAAGTTTCTACCTACAGACATTACCTCTTCATACACAGCAGTTGCTGCCCTCATAGCCTCAAAACTACACGTCCACATCTCTGTTAGACCGAACTGCTAAGGGTAGCTCATCATCACGCCTAGGGATTAGGACAGTACCAGCCGCCTGCAAACCGAATGCTCCCTGATGCTCCTTGATCCTGCCAAGAAGCAAAGCAAAGCAATCACCAGATACCCAACCACTCTGCCCTTTCTTTCATCACCTCCTTCAGCAACATCAATGATGCTGAGCTCTGCAAAAACCACCTCGGACTTCCCTCTAACAAGGTTATCTCCACCTTCATCGGTCAAATTCCCCCTTCTCTCGACCTGGGAATATGGGGAACTTTCCCCATAATGGACTGCACACCAGAGATATTGCGGTGTTACAGCTGTCAACGTTACGGGCACCAACACGCAGACTATAAAGGTTGAAACAATTGGCGAGTCTGCAGCCAAAATCTACCAACCCAAGTATGAATTAATGTCTACATGGAAAGTAAGGAAACCCATCTAAGATGTCATAATTTTGATCTCCCTCATCACACCTAGAACAGGAGGTGTTTAGAGCGTCAGAAAAGGATTGCAGCTGTGAAAGCCACCTACAGGCAAATCCGCATCAATCTCCGCCTCAGCCCCAGCTGCCACTTCAGGTCGCATCTGTAAAAACCAAAGAGGGCACCTCACCAGAGACTTCAACACTAACCTTGGCTCTCTCTCTCTCTCTCTCTCTCTCTCTCTCTCTCTCTCTCTCTCTCTCTCTCTCTCTCTCTCTCTCTTTTTCTCCTGTCCTTCTGATTTTGTCATCTCTGGGACTAGCTACTATAACACCTATCCATAGTGGTAAAGCTCTTCGCTTAAGTGCCGTGAGGAACAGGGTTTTTGTGGTCCCTGGTCCCTGTAGATGCTTGCAGCTAGCATTGCATAGGGAAAAATTGACTTTGATTCTGTCCTGGCTTGCAAAGGAGCTAACTATTGTCATGTTCTTTGTGCTAAGTATTGGTACCCCAGACGCTTCACGGTCAGAGCAACGTCTGTACTCTCTTCGAGTGCCAGCTAATTCCTATAACTGGTATCTCTTTGGGGCTATCACCGTGCTTCTGAAAGGTACTGTCCAGAACATGTATTCGGGTAATCTGTGGAACGTATGAGAACTTATTTATCATTTTAGCTTTAAGCCTGATTTAGGCAGACATACCTTGCTGATTGGAACGTGTTACAACATGACCCTAACCCTTATAACAATGAAGAAACATAGATCCCCAAACCTTCGTTAATAAATTCATGTTAAAATGCATTCTTTTGAAGTAAAGAATTCAATCATTTACTGATGGGTATATATCCTCTTTAAAAACGAGAATAGCACAGTTACTGGCCAATTGCAGTGCTGATGAGAAGAAGATTAGATCAATGGAAAAGGTGTCTCACAAAATTAACAGAACTGAGGCAGCTATTATCTTCAATGAAATGAAATAATAATAATAATAATAATAATAATAATAATAATAATAATAATAATAATCCATTCAACTTTTCAAAGAAGAAACAGACTTCATCTGCCTTTATAATAAGTTCTGACGGGGACAGAAAACAAATTAAAGAAAAACTGAGACGGGAAGTTGCTGGTCTTTTGTTGTTTTCAGACATGAAATTAAGCGGTGAAATTCGGTGTTCCAGATGAGATCTAAAGCAAAGGACTCTCCCTCACTTGGGATTAATTAGTTTCAGATGGAAACACTACTCATGCGCAGGTCAAAGAATTCATAATAAGGGAAATTGACACATAAATAGATAAATGACTAGATGAATTTATACGTTTAATTACGATCTAGGTATTTAATAAAAAAATAATATTGAGAATAAAAATAAAAATAATAGTAATTGACCATTAGAATAAGAATATCATTTCGTACAAATGCAATGAAACTTCTTTAGGAGTGAAATCCCTAAAATATTATTAGTGACATCCCAAACGTTCATTAGTGAAGAAATAAATAGTTTGTTTGTCAACAGCAACATTGCAAATTTGAATTAGGATGTTATTTCCTCCATAATGCAATTTTAAATTAAGCCTAATTTGGTTGTTTGCACCAAACACTGATAATTGAAATTTATTTATGGTTATGAGCCCTTTTGGGGTACGTAACTCTGTAGAGTTTTCATTACCTTCGATTGTTGGCGGTGGAAGATTTGAAATATTAGTAATTATATCTTTTGGCATTTAATCTTATTATTTCCTCTATTTTATATATTTTCATAATAACACAGATGTCATAAAATACTTTAGACCAATTGCTTAGATGTAGGCAAGCGACACGGGTCTTTATCCCAAACTCATTTTTATTTTAGATTTAGACAATCTACGGATATCTTTGGTCCTAGCTAATGTCTCATCATTGTATTTTCCCTGATATGGAGCGTAACTTCATCGATTATATCTTCCATATATATATATATATATATATATATATATATATATATATATATATATATATATATATATATATATATATATATATATAAAATCTGTCTAATTATCGTCTTTCTATGTCAGTCTTTACCCAAAAAATTTATTTGCTCATCAACTCGTCGTCTTCTCCTCCGTCCCCTGCTTTTTGTTAGTCTTTTCTTTTAATCTATTACCTCCATCTTTCTCATCATATGTCCTGCTCATGTCCATTTCTCTTTCTTGTGTGTGATACTGCCACATACATTCATGTGATAAATGTAAAGGAGGGTGACAATTTAAACTAGTAGGTTCTTTAAAATCTTGTATAATGAAGATAAAAAGACATAAATGTGACAAGCAGCGGGGAGCAGGCCCATGCTTGTCGTTACAGTGACCACTGAACAGCGACTGACTACTATATGCACATGGCGGAAAGAAAAGCAGTGTTGACACATATAATTACATTGTAGCCACGGTGCATAATGAAAAAGTGGTCTTACAGTATATGTAATGAAAAGATAAATGGAAATAAATATCATTATTTTACAAAATAGCAATAAAGCAAATGTACATTAATGTTCATAAACTGTACGTAATGTAAATAATGTACGGCCTAATATTAGATATCTATACACCTCCCTCCCCCTTTACGCTCGTAGTAGTTTCTCAAGCGGAACGGTAATTTCTCTGAGCTAGTCGAGGTGAATGACGAGGGACATTGGAGGGTTCGGATGATGGCTCTCTTTTCTGGCCAGAACAAGGGGACACAGGGTCTTGGGGAGAGGTGTCATCACTTATATTAGCCATAAAAGCCACGTCGGTTTCGAAACCATACATGATCACTTGGAAGGAGTACTTCATACTTTCTGGCCATTCCGCAGCCCATCACGATACCAATCTTTTCCCATCGAAGTGTCGTTGCGTCCTGTATCCTCACTCGCTGGCCGATGGTGAGCTTGGGTAGATGGCGGGCATGAGAGTTGTAAAGGCTCACGGCCTGGGTGGTTTGGGCAGCAGTGCGGCGGTCGTAATCTTTGGTCTTAGTTTGCCACCCCTCTTTGAATGATCTGGGGTGGGCTGGAACACAAGTGCGGAGAGGATGGCCATAGAGAATCTGCGCAGGGGAGCGTCCAGCAGGGTTCGGTGTATTCCGAAGCTCCATCAGTCCTCTATCAAAGGCTTCACAATCTATGTTTCCGGATGGGGCGGTCTTGAGGATGAGGTGTTTCACAGCTTTCACGGCAGCTTCTGCATGTCCATTAGACTGAGGGTAATGTGGAGATGTGATGATGTGATGAACTCCCCAGCGGTCAGCAAATTGCTTGAAGTCGTGGCTGGAAAATGGGGGTCCTCCATCAGTTCGTAAGCAGAGTGGAACACCAACCTCACGGAAGAAAACACAGAACATTCTTGTAACTCTGGCTGTAGTTGTGTCACGTCCACAGGGGACAACCACAGGCCAGCCTGAAAGTCTATCAGTAATAACAAGAAAGAAGTCAGCCGACACTTTCAAAGGGCCGGGATGGGTGGTCGTCACACATGTAAGGTTCCTGTTACTGACTAGGGAGAAGCTATTGGCAGGCCTTACAGCTTTCTACTTTACTCTTAATATCTGCATTGATGCCTGGCCAGAATACTGTCTGCATTGCACGACGTCGAGTAGCTTCAATCCCTCCGTGGCTGTCGTGGAGTCGATTCAAGGTGCGTTGACGGAGGGCTGCAGGGATGACGATCCGGGGTCCATACAATACCAACTCTCTATCCGCGTAAAGGTTGTCCCGCAACTTCCAATACGGGAGGGCGGAAGCGTGGAGATCATAGCGGTTGGTGGGAAATCCATTGGATACGTAAAGAACGAGACGACTATAATCTTGATCCTGAGATGCGGCCATGCGGATTTCTTGTAGAGACGTATCCTCTTCGATGATGGGTCCTGTTGCCTGGTCGTCAGTAGAAGTGGCGCCGCTGGCAACGATACGCCTGACATGTGCAGTCAAAGTAGTACATTCTTCTTCATCTTCAGGTGTGGGGCGACTGGTTGGGGAGCGAGACAGGGCGTCTGGTATGCAAAGTTGTTTCCCTGCGCGCCATACTGTAGTTAAGATGTAGGGGGCCACTTTCATCTGGAGACGTTGAAGGCGTGGATTCTCAATAGCATCCAGAGTGTAGTGATTGAGAATTGGTATCAAGGGACGATGATCAGTCATTAAGGTGAAATGCTGAAGTCCGGACAAGTAGAGGCGGCACTTAGCTATAGCCCAAGTGACTGCAAGTAGCTCCAGCTCTATAGTGGCGTAACGAGTCTCAGTATCCGTAAGGAAACGAGAGCCACACTGGACGAGACGCATCTGACCTCGGCCGTTATCTTGAAGTAGGGCATAACCGAGACCATATAGGCGTGAGGCATCTGTTTGTAGAACTACAGGCGAGGCAGGATTGAAGGGTGCTAGGACAGGAGGTGAAGTCAAAGCTGTCTTGACTTTCTTAAATGCTCGCTCATGGTCAGGCGTCCAGACGAATGAGCGTTTGGGGCTCATAAGCGGGCGTAGGGGCTGTGCTGCTGCTGCGATGTCTGGAGTGAAGTCGGCAAGTTGATTGACAAGACCCATAAATGACCTGACATCTGTCACGTTAGATGGTGTAGGAAAGTCCCGTATAGCTGATACCTTGTCAGGGTCTGCTGCAATACCATACGATGATAAGCCATAACCGCAAAAGTTAACTTTAGGGGCGGCTACAGTGAACTTGTCCTTGTTGAGGGTTATGCCATATTGACGGCATCTGGTTAGCATCAGGTGCACGTGTTGTAGGTGGGAAGGGAGATCCTCGTCGGAAAGGAGGATATCATCTACAACTTTCACACAGTTGGGAACACCTTGTAGTGCCATATCTCCACGGAGGCAGTATGCATCACCTGTTGCTGAAAATCCCATTGGCCCACGACAGTGCCGGAATCTTCCGTACGGAGTTATAAATGTAGTCAGGTGGCGGTCCTCTTCTGCCAACTCCATTTGCCAATAGCCATTCAGGGCATCCGCTGTGGTGAAGTACTTCGCAGTAGGAGAGATATTGTGGACAGCATCATGGGGGGTTGGTGATGGGTGTGTAGAGCGGGCTACTTGAGAATTTAGATGGGTGTGATCCACAGTGATGCGCACACCTTTGTCCTTGGGTACCAAGAACATGGGATGGCACCATTCAGAGGGTTTGTCGCCTGCTGATCTGATGATTCCTTGTTGCACCAAGGAGTCAAGTTCTTCTTTCACTTGATCTCTGAGAGCAAACGGAATGGGCCTGGACGTATGGACAGCGAAGGGTGTAGCGCCAGGTTTCAGGTGAATCCTCATTTGAGAGCCTGCCATTTTCTTTAGTGGCTGGGTTTGTAGATCCTTCTTGGATATGAGGACGTCGCTGAAGTGCCGAAGAAAATAGTCCTTAATAGCTGCAGGTGACGTAATGGCGGAGGCAGGAAACTGAGCGTATCTGTTGACATGTGTTACCTTGAGGATAGGCTTTTGGAAGTCCGGTGACACTATGGTAAGGGCTCGGCAATGCTCACGAGAGAGGAGGGGAGTCTGGATATCCTCATGAACATATATGGTTGCTGAACAAGACTTGTTGCCAAGACGAAGTTTTGTCTGGAAGTATCCTACAGCCGGTGTCATGGGGGATCCCTCTGCTGTCACAACGTCTGTCATGGGTGGAGGTTCAAGGCTTGCCCGAGGTATGCCGAGTGCATCCAAATGTATTTTGCCAATCACTGTGATGTCTGCTCCTGTATCGGGGATGAGGTGGATATGTGATGATATATCGCCAAATAACAGAGAGACAGTGACTGGTGTGGGGGACTCACTACCCGAGTTATCACCCACGAAACGGCAGCTGGTGTTTGACTTAGTAGTAGGAGGTGAAGCTGTATATCCAGTCTGACTTTTCTTGGTAGATATGCACATCTTCTCAAAATGTCCCTGTTTCTTGCAGTAATTGCACTGAGCTTCCTTAGCAGGGCATTTCTGAGTGCGGGGCCAATGACCTGTTCGTCCGAAGTTATTGCACGATGCACCAGTGGCTGGGCACGGTCCAGAATCGTGTTTGCGAGAGCAATATTGACAAGGGTCACTGTTATGAGACTGGTGAGAATGTTGATCAGGAGATAGATGAGAAGTCCTCTTCTGTAGACGCTGGTTTTTCTTGTATGTAGATACTGCGTTGACTTGGCTAGGGGAAAGTTGCACGTGTAGATTCGTAGGAGCGGCAGCATATCACAAACTCTGTGAGGGTAGATGAAGGTTGGAGGGGGATAAGACGTTGTATTAACTCTTTGTCTCTCACACCCATCAAAATTACCATCTGCAATTGCCGTTCAGTGCAAGAGGTGGGGTTGCCAGTGCATAAGTCCACTTCATCAGCGAGATCCTTGAGGCTTGCGTAGTAGTCTGCAAATGATTCTCCGACGGCTTGTTTACAGGACAACAATTCCCTGCGTCGTAAGGCTTCATTTCTAAGGCTGCGAAAGTGCTTCTGCAGTGTATCCAACACCTCTGTAAGGGAAAGTGATGTGTTGGGAGGGATGCCCAGTGTATGCGTAAGCAGGCGCTGGACGTCCAGGGAGATGCAGGTTCTCAAATGAATCAGCTGGGAAGTTTGATGTAATCTATCAAGTCCAACTAATGCTGCATAACCCTCAAAACGCAGTCTCCATTGGCGAAACGCTTGATACGTTGCATCTTGTTGCAAGAGAGGTTGGGGATGGACCGTAGGCTTGCTAGAAGTTGTAGGTGTATGCACTGAGAAGTCAGGGGTTGGGGAACAGGTGTAACAGGAGGTGCAATTATGGGGTTAGGTTGCTGGGGTTGCAATGCCGCAATCTGTCCTGATAGCAAGGAGAAAAGGGACATGAACTGCTGATTGTCTTCCTGTCTTGATTGCTCCATCTGTACTGAAGGTCTGCTCCTCTTGTCGTTGCCGGTCTTGTTCTTGCAGGCTGGAAGTCTGTAGGAAATGGATGAGATGAAGTATATCATTATTGTAGTCTCCTGACCTATTGGGAGTCAAGGGAGGAGGGAGAGTAGTGCTGGTATCTTCATCAGCAGTGGTGAGGTGCAAAGGTACTTCGTCCGTCGTCAGACCCTCCGTTTGATCCTCTGCCTGATCCTCTGTCTGATCCTCTGTCTGATCCATCAAATCAATTAGCTGTTCCTCTTGCTCAGCCATATTGAGTTCGGTGTCGTAAGAAAGCTTGAAATCTGTAGAGAGCCAGAAAAATATCCAAATCGCTGTATGTGAGCGAAAGAAATCACTTTGGATAGTAAAAAATTGCAATGTTTGTCAGTGAGCTTGGGTGAGATGAGCGAGTGTGTGTTGCGATCAGAGGGGAGGCGGGTGGGGTGAGTGAGCATGCCTCTGGGCGAGAGCCTCGGGCCTCAGTCACCATCGATGCATGAAAGAGGGAGGACGTGTGGTGGGGCTGCTGAGAAAATGGCGCCAGAGTTCAAATGTCCTAAAAAAAATGTTGGCAAGGACACTAACATAATGCAACACAGCACTGTAACACACTGACACTCTAACCCTGCACTGCACAGACACTATATCGTTCTTAAGAGACACTGTAGTTAAAATCTTGAGTCACTGTAAGGGATCCAATGTGCGACATGAGACGAGAAGTAAACAGCAATGGCGGTCGTCGTCTTGGAATCCATAACGTTCGGTTACTCACTGCGCCATGTGTGTGATACTGCCACATACATTCATGTGATAAATGTAAAGGAGGGTGACAATTTAAACTAGTAGGTTCTTTAAAATCTTGTATAATGAAGATAAAAAGACATAAATGTGACAAGCAGCGGGGAGCAGACCCATGCTTGTCGTTACAGTGACCACTGAACAGCGACTGACTACTATATGCACATGGCGGAAATAAAAGCAGTGTTGACACATATAATTACAATGTTGCCACGGTGCATAATGAAAAAGTGGTCTTACAGTATATGTAATGAAAAGATAAATGGAAATAAATATCATTCTTCTCCAAAATAGTAATAAAGCTAATGTACATTAATGTTCATAAACTGTACGTAATGTAAATAATATACGGCCTAATATTAGATATCTATACATTTCTTACATGTCTTACATGTTGGTATGATGTCCTCCAGTTCATTTTCTTCTCGTATTGAATAAGTCAACCCAACAGAAACGATAGTAGAGGGAATCCCAGAGTACAAGGTATTACTAGCAGTCCTGACATCTTTGATCTTGTGATAGATTTTATTACAGTTAGTGTCAGATAGTTTATTGATGATATTGTTTAAAAAGACCTGACTAGAGAAGGAGTGGAAAGGGAATTTAGAATATGATGAAAAGCTCTTATAAATTGGGATTTAAGGGATAAGTAGGGCAAATATAGAGTATTTGTGCATTGGGAGGAGAAGGAAAACAGGGTGCTATTACAATGGGCCTAGATAACATCAAGAGGGTTAACATGTTGAAGTTCCTTGGGTCTTGTGTGATGGATAATGAAGACATTGACTCAGAAACTAACCACAGGATGTACTGTGGTAGGATGAACTGGAGAAGATCATCGGCAATATAATGTGAAAACAGAGTTAGTGCAAAGGTAAAAGGACAGTTCATAAAAGTGAAATTAAACCAGCTTTGGTGCATGGAGCTGAAACTTGGCCAGTAAAGAAGACTGAAGAAAGGAAGTCAGAAGAGTCAGAAATGAGGATGTTACGTTAAATATATGGAGTCACGAAAGGGACAGGATCAGAAATGAGTATATTAGAGGACAGTAAAACTAGGCGAAGTGTCAAAAACAATTGAGCAAAGAAGACTACAGTGGTTTGGTCATGTCATACAGAGAGAAGATCATGTGTATCGTATGGTCATGGACATGGAGGTGGATGGGGGAAGTAGGAGGATAAGGCCAGAGTTGGAGGGAAAGATAAAGTAGCAAATCACAAGTGGAAAAAGAATTAAGAGAAGGGAACCCAGGAGCAATGAACATGGAGAAGGTTTGTTATACTAAACAGCGACCCCATATAGAGATGTGTAAAGGCTGGGGAAAAGGAAGAAATTTGCTCTCGTATCCATGTCATTCGTTTTCTGTCTCTTAGCGGTATTCCCATTATTATTATTTGCATAGCTCTTTGAGTTGTAACTAGCTCATGTTCTAAGGCTTTAGTAAGGCTCTAAGTTTCCGATCCAACAGGTAATATTAGCATTACAAGCTCATTTAATACTATTCTATTTACAGAGAGTGGCCAGTTACATTTCCAAATATAATTTTGTTCACCAAAATCCCTCAATCCTATGCTTATCCTTTTATTAATTTCAGTCCCATGTCCTGGGGAAACTGTCTGTCCTAAGTATGATTCATGAAGTCTCTAGACGATTGTCCATAACCCTTATTTGTTGTCTCTCTACATTTCCATTAAACAGTATTTTAGTTTTACTCATATTCATTTTCAGTCCAACATTTCTGCCTTCTTTATTCAAATCTTCTATCATTTTTTGCAAATCCTCCCATGATTCTCTAAATAAAACTATGTTATCTCTCTCTCTCTCTCTCTCTCTCTCTCTCTCTCTCTCTCTCTCTCTCTCTCTCTCTCTCTCTCTCGTGGCAGCTTTGCGTAGCTTCTCCGCTTGCTTTGTTTGGATGCCATCCAGATTCTGTTCTGGTTTTGCGTTATTAATTCCGAGTGGAAATATCTTGTGCATAATTCGCAGCTTCCTTGGAGGAAAGCCAGCCATTGCTGCCTCCATTGTCTATTGTGCGTTGCCTTAAATTTCAACTTAACAATGGACGATGAGTATTCCTTAACCCTAACTGTGAAAGCCTGGCCTTATTCAAATCTCTCTCTCTCACTCTCTCTCTCTCTCTCTCTCTCTCTCTCTCTCTCTCTCTCTCTCTCTCTCTCTCTCTCTCCCCTTGCATTTCATTCGCAGCCTTATGCGATCGAGGCTTCAGCTTTGTTCATTAAGGAGCTCTTCTGTTATCTCCACCTTTCCACCCATCGAGAAATATTGCCCAATAAGAATAAAACGACCAGATATGCAGAAAACCCTTAATCTCATCAGCAATACCCGACGCCAACTATTTTGTATATCTCCGTGTTCTTGAGCTTGCTTATATATATATATATATATATATATATATATATATATATATATATATATATATATATATATATATACTCGATTGCATTTTTATACATGTTTGTATGCATATCATGATCTTAATCGGAAAATATTTCCTACATGATTTCCATTAAAAGTTGAAAGAAAACAAATGAAGACGTTTCCATGTGGTTTGTGAGGTCAATATTAGATTCCCAGGCTTTCCTTAAGAAAGATTCCTGATGTTAGATATTATATGAAAAACCCTGAATCTTGAAAAATAGTATCTATTTGATTTGAATGTGTTTTGTCCACTGGACGATTAAGCAATGTATGTTTTTTTTTTTATAGATTATAAGACCACTTCATTTATTTCTCCAGCATCGGGATCTTATACAAACCATACCAAAGCTCAAAGGTTTTATATAATTTGTAGCAATTGAGCATTAATTTATCTCTAACTCAAGGACAAAATACCATATGAAGCTGATGGATGGCTTCAATGTTTCCTACTAAGATTATTGAAGAAATCAACACAAAAATTACATTCTTTAGATCATATTGCTAATTAACGAGACGTAATTGTGTCTTAACACACAAAAATAAATACATAAAATAAAAAAGCAGCAGTTTAGGAGGTAAGATAAGGCACAGTCATAAACATAATCTGTTACTTTGGGCTAGATTCATTACTATTTTATATAAAATATAAACGTAATCTAAATTCATATATTTTTTTTTCTATAAGATATCAACATACTCTAAATTTATATTTTCTATAAAATATCAAGGCACTGGAAAAGTTTGATGGTTGCAAAATAAAAACATTTTGGTATTAAAATTCAGCAAATCAGTGTCCATTTCTTATACTTTAACTTATATGGGTAATTCAAATGAGCAGACTTAAATTCTAATGCGAATTAAAATTTCACTTACAAAAAGGAAATCTGAAACTTATCTCTCTACCTATATGGGTTGATTTATAATGATGACGACTGTCTGTTGCTTCTTTTGGAAAGTTGTTAAATGTTCATCATCAGGAAAATAAAAATGTCTCCTTTGGTTTTACTCGCGAAATTAATTACTTACTGAAATTAGTTACAAACTTATGAATACAGGAAGCAAATTTTCTTCATTTACAAACAAGTAAAAACCAAATATAACCTAATTGGCAAAACAAATGAAATTGTCACTTTAAAGTAAAAGGTTTCTGGCATCTTAACCACATCAAAATAATTATTAAAATCCAGAAAAAAAATTTACTTTATTAATGGTATCTGGTAAAATATTACTAATTTTGCAATATCAAAAAGTGAATAAACCTTTTCTTCATTTTTATCTATGACTTTACAAGGATTTTTTTTTTTTTTTTTTTTTTTTTTTTTTTTTTTTTTTTTTTTAACAGTTTCCTCATGGTAAACTACTGTGAAGAACCAATCAGAATTCGGATATGTGGAGTCTTCAGTGGCCAGCCTAAATATACCGTATATTTCCTGTAAATTGAAAATGAAGTTCAGTCAGTCTGTTTGGAAATATTTGAACTTCATTAAAGAATCTGTGGAAACGATAAGACATCCTGATGATGGCAATGATGAATAATTTCTGATGAAAAAGAAGGAATTAAAGTTACGATTATTTATTTGTAGAAAAAGACCCAACGGGCCAAGTTTAGAGGAGAGAATTGGTTGGATTAATTGCAGGAGATATTTCTACCAGTATTCGGGATTTCCCTGCTAATGAAAGGGTTATCTCTATGCTCGGAAATTTCACTGATTCAGGAATGTTTTGTGCCTAATTAGAAAAGGTCTGCTCGAGGTTTTACAACCGCTCATTTTGAATAGGCCTACGTAAGAGGAATAGTCATACGTTGCAGTCTTTGGCTTTAAACATTGGCTAATCACTTTGGAGTAGAGCATCAAATACCCTCTACAGACATTAAAGGTTTTTTCTTTCTCTCTTTCTTTTGGTATTAGTTGGTTTATTTTGCCTTTCCTATTTAGTATATACATGGCAATTTGAGGATTGTAATTACGAAGGAGAAATCTATGACTCATCGCCTGAATATCCGAATATATCCAAGGCAAGTTTTGAATACGGAAGAAGAAGGGGCACAAACTAGACAAGCACTGAACCACTTTGTCTAACCAAAGTTGTTGGACCTTTGCATAAGTTGGCCGAACAGAGTTTGTTTTTTTTTCACACAAAAAAAAAAAGGCAAAAGACTTCCACTCTCGTGGGATTAATTATTTCCAGATGGAAACACTACGCATGCACAGGTCAAAGAATTCATAGTAAGAAAAGTAAACACGTAAATTGTTTTGTACCAACCGTGTGTCACACAATTGTACATAATTATTTTGTATATATTATGCTTGTATCTGCGCTCTTCCCTCGCACTAAAAAGAACCTGAATGATCATGTCTCCGGTTTTGCTCTGTAACCTTGTCTGTCTTTCGAACATGTTATGTCCTGTTGCCTTGAGGTTTTGTATATAAAGTAGAGTGTTCCTTAATAAACAATTCAGTTGATTGCATCCTGCCGTTAAGTTCACAACCCTCTCTCGGCACCGTCACATTGGTGACCCCGGAAGTCGACTCGCTCCCACTGCCTTCCACCCCCACCTCCCTCGCCCCTCTATCGTTGGTACTATGACGGACTCTACTACAGCAGTTGGCGCTGCGGCCGCCCTATTGAAACTTTCACCGTTCGCCAGCGGAGAGGCATTTGCTTGGTTTCAGCACGCAGAAGTCCAGTTTCGCATCAACGGCGTGACTCGCTCAACCACCAAAGGAGATTATGTTCTCGCGGCAATACCCGAAGACACCTTCCCGGAAATATCCGACTGGCTTTGTGAACAAGGAGACACCCCAATAGCATAAGACGCCCTCAAAACATACCTTCTGCAGCAGTACTCGGCGTCGCCAGCCGCCCGTGTAGCAAAGCTTTTTCAGCTCTCGCAACAACCGTTGGGGGACCAAAGGGCTTCGCTTTCCCTCAAGGAAATGACCAGTATTGCTCGCCTTAAACCTGCCGCAGACGGCTCTCCTCGTGAGGTGAACCTACTTCGTGCCCTTTGGATACGCCGTTTACCCGGACCTATACGCGCTGCCATACCCGATGTCGTTAGTTTACCCATAAAGGACTTGATGACCAAAGCCAACGCCCTTATGGACAGCCACTTCAAGACCTCCATCAACGCCTCCCCCCCCCCCTGACAAAGAGGATGCCTATTCAACATCAACTGAAGCTGACATGAATGGCGTAGGACATACACGCCCACACCGTGACGTGCCGAAGCAGAGACAAAGCCGCCCACCACCCACCAATCGCTCGCGCCCCAACAAACGACTTCTACAGCCACTTACTACCTCCCATCCGCCGCAGTTTTGCTACTACCACTTCAGATTCGGGGTATCTGCGAAGAAATGTGCCGAGGATTGTCAGTGGCCAAAAAACGTGTAAGTAGGCCATCGCTCGTGGCGGTGGCCTCCCGTGTTTCTAATCTTTTCTTTTTACAGGATGCAGGAACGTGCGTGCGATTTTTGGTAGACACGGGTGCTTGTCGTTCTTTTTTGCCAAGGAAACTCTTCAAGACACGACGTAGTCTGTCTACATCTGCCGACGTCCACTTGGTAGCTGCCAACGGATCTGCGATACCCAACTACGGTTACGAGAACCTCACATTATCGTTCGGAAACGGTAAATGCAATTGGAAGTTTCTCGTTGCTGACGTCACCATGCCAATCCTCGGTGCGGATTTCCTCTCTCATTTCCACCTTCTGGTTGATGTCGCCCACCAACGATTGGTCAACGCAGACTCGTACTTGTCGACACCTCTTCAACCCGCCCCCTCTAACCTCGCTCTCCACATTAGCGCACCCACGGATACCTACGCCCACCTCCTCATGTCGTACCCGGAAGTTTTCCGTCCAAAACTTCGCCAAACGCCCACGGCCCCTGCCAAGCACGGTATTTATCACCATATCAAGACGACGGGACCCCCAGTCTTCGCAAAATTCAGACGTCTGGCACCGGAACGATTGGCAGCCGCCAAACAGACGTTCACCGAAATGGAAGAAATAGGCCTTTGCCTAAAGGCCTCCAGCCCATGGTCGTCACCCTTACACATTGTTCTGATGAAAGACGGCTCACTCCGTCCGTGCGGGGATTACAGGCGCCTGAACATGCAAACAGAACCGGATCACTACCCCCTCCCAAACATTGCCGACGTGACCTCCTACCTGCACAAAGCAAAAGTTTTATCTACGCTCGATCTCCTGAAGGGGTATTATCAGGTGCCTATGAACCCAAAAGACATCCCCAAGACTGCCATCACCACTCCATTTGGTGCATACACCTTCAATTACTCCTATTTTGGCCTTCGTAATGCCATGGCCACGTTTCAACGTCTCATGGATGGCATCTTAGGGGACCTCCCTTTCTGTGTAGGTTATGTGGACGACAAACTTGTGTTCTCCTCCTCAAAAGAGGAACACCTCCATCACCTGCGCATCGTACTCGACCGCCTGCAACAAAACGGCCTTGTAGTCCGGTACGACAAGTGTACCTTTGGCGCCAACGAAGTGTCGTTCTTAGGGCACGGCATCACTCCTTAAGGTGTCCATCCCCTCCCTGAGAAGGTAGCAGCCATTCAGAACTTCCCCGTGCCCTCGACCGTCAAAGCTCTGCAGGAATTCTTGGGCATGATCAACTATTATCACCGTTTTCTGCCAGCCATTGCCCCCACTCTTGTTCCCCTCTAAGCCTCCCTCAAGGGCAAGCCGAAGGACCTGAAGTGGGGTCCCCTTCAAGATTCAGCTTTCTGCAATGCAAAGAAGGCCCTATCAACTGCTGCGCCTCTAACTTTTCCTATCCCACATGCCCCTCTCCTTCTCTCCACCGATGCCAGCGACGTCGCTATTGGTGCAGTACTCGAGCAGGTGGTCAACGGCTCGCCCCGCCCATTGGCCTTCTTCGGCAGAAAACTGTTCAAGGCCGAATCGGGTTATTCTACCTTCGATCGAGAATTGCTGGCGGTGCACTTGGCTGACCGTCACTTTCGCCATTTCTTTGAAGGTACGCACTTCGTCATTCGCACAGACCACATGCCTCTGGTGCACGCCTTTACTCGACAGTCTGATGCCTCGTCTGCCCGGCAACGCCGATATCTCTCCGCCGTGGCTGAATACAATTGCACCCTCCAATACGTCCCTGGGAAAATGAATCCCGTTGCCGATGCCCTGTCAAGAAACACGTTGGCTGCCGTTCAACTGGGATTGGATTATAACACCTTGGCTGAAGCCCAACGACAGGATCCAGAGTATCAAGCATGTAGGACATCCCGCACGTCCCTCCGTTGGGAAGACTTTCCCCTTGAAGACTCCAACACCACCCTCCTCTGTGACGTCAGTACTGGCTGACCCGACCTTGAATTCCTGCTCCCATGCGACGACAGGTGTTTGATTTCAATCACGGCCTTTCACATCCCTCGTTCCGTTCTACTGCACAGCTGCTAAAGGCAAAGTTCATTTAGCACGGCATTTCTAAGGATGCTAAGGATTGGGTCCGCGCCTGTACTTCTTGCCAAACTTCCAAAGTACATTGACACACGAATTCAGGAGTGGGCACCTTTCCTCAACCTCAGCGTCGTTTCGCATATATACACGTCGACGTTGTGGGCCCCCTACTCACATCACAAGGACATCGTTACCTGTTTACCATCATCGACCGCTCCACTCGTTGGCCTGAAGCCATTCCCATGGAAACTGCAACGTCCGCCTCATGTACATCTGCCTTACTCTCTGGATGGATTGCAAGATTTGGTATCCCTGAACATATTACTTCTGACAGGGGAACCACTTTCACCTCTCAATTGTGGATATCATTAGCGAATCTCCTGGGCATCACCCTACATCAGACAACGGCCTACAACCCCGCTGCCAATGGAATGGTTGAACGTTTTCATCGCACCCTCAAAGCAGCTTTGATGTCCCGCTGCAAGGATTCAAACTGGTTTACTCAGCTTCCCTGGGTCCCCCTGGGACTAAGGACCACTCCTAAAGACTCCCTCGACGTCTCAGCAGCTGAAATGGTGTATGGCGACCCGTTGGTCGTCCCTGCCGAATTTTTTCCTTCTACAACCTCCTCCGACGATCTCCAGCGCATACGCCACATCGTGGGATAATTTACTCCATGCCGCCAGACTTACAAGCCCCCCGCGAAGCATCACATAGCAACAGACTTGCACTCTGCAACGCACGTCTTCCTACGCAACAACACTACCAAGCCACCACTAACGCCCCCTTACACGGGCCCTTTCCTTGTGATCCGGCGCAGTCCGAAGGCATTCCTACTAAACATTCGTGGCAAATAAGACTGGGTCTCCATTGATCGTCTAAAACCTAATTATCTCCTGCCAGATGACCCGCCTACAGTTCGCCTCTCTAGATCAGGGCGCCCTCTTTTAACTTGTACAGTATGTCATTTTTAGGGGGGGAGCCATGTACCAACCGTATGTCACACAATTGTACATAATTATTTTGTATATATCATGCTTGTATCTGCGCTCTTCCCTCGCACTAAAAAGAACCTGAATAATCATGTCTCTGGATTTGCTCTGTAACATTGTCTGTCTTTCGAACATGTTATGTCCTGTTGCCTTGAGGTTTTGTATATAAAGGAGAGTGTTCCTTAATAAACAACTCAGTTGATTGCTTCCTGCCTTTGAGTTCACAACCCTCTCTCGGCACCGTCATAGTTTGATGGCTACATGAATTTAAACGTTTGATTATGATCTAAGTATTTGCTAATAGATAATATCTATGATATAAATAAAGACAACAGGAATTAAACACTAAATAGGAATATCATTATGTACAAAGGCAATCAAACTTCTTTTTAAGTAATATCCATTAAATATAATTAGGGACATCCCGAACGTTCAGTAGTGAAGGAATATTTTTTTTTTCCTTGTCAACAGCAACCTTGCAAATAGAAATTATGACGTTATTTCCTCCATAAAGCAATTTTCAATTAAGCCTAATTTGGTTGTTTGCACCAAACACTGATAATTGAAATTTATTTATGGTTACAAGCATTTTTGGGGTAAGTAACTAGCCTATGTAGAGTTTTCATTACCTTCGATTGTTAGCGGTGGAAGATTTGAAATATTAGTGATTAAATCTTTTGGCATTCAATCTTCTTATTTTCCCTATTTTACATAGTTTCATATTAACAGAGATGTCATAAAATACTTCAGATCTTCTTTACCTCATTTTTTCTTTTATATATGCAAGCGACACGGGTCTTTATCCCAAACACGTTTTATTTTTTATTTTTTTTTTTATATATTTTAACAATCGCCGGGTATCTGTGTTCCTGGCTATTGTTACGTCATTATATTCCGCCTGAAATGGAGATTGGTTACTTTGGCTTTGGCTCTTATGGCTACTGCACTTCCTACAAAATAACCGGACAGTGGATTTTTAATGGTAAGAAATATTATCTTTTCTTTTTTTAACAGAATTTCCACAATCATTTTTTCCGTATTCACATGATGAGATACATTTTCCATTTATAATTTTGCATGTATTTCCCACATGTATTTTTTTTATAATTCCTGTTCACCTGAATCTATGTTTTCCACGTCACAATTTTTGCAAATTTTGCTTTTGTTCTTTCGATTACGAAGGAAAAACTCTCTCTCTATAAATGTTGATACCCTCTTGATTCAAGTTTTATTTTGTTTAACTAAAGGAACATTATTCCCTTTTGTTTATCCGTTTGACTCCCATTTTCCTATTCATTTGAGGATACGAACTTTCCAGATGTGCTTCTCTTCTTCCTTTTTATTTTCATGTCAAAGATTAATTGAAAAAAGAGGGATAAAAAAGAATAAAAATTCATATTGAGAAAAGAGCAATGAAATGACAGATAGATGAACTGGAGCAAAATGTAATTCATTAATGCTGATTCTCTTTTCCTTTCTTAAAGCAAAAAACCAACTAAATTTAGTTTCAATATCAGTGTAAATAACAGTAACTTAAAAGAGGACTAGTGACTTAGGAAAACGTGCAATCTGTGGGTTCCAAGTTCGAGACGTGGTTAATTTTCATTTGCAAATACAACATTGTAATCCTTGAGAGCTATGGGTGGATTGGGTCTACCTGCTAAGTAGATAGCAGCCATTGCCTGGCCCTAGCTTGGGTGGAGATGGAATTGGGTGCCACTCATAAAAGTTTGGTCTCTAAGTCAAGACCCTTTTCCTAGGTTTGTAACTCACTAGCGACCTTTAAATCTTAAACTTTTAGGAACATTGTACGCCGTCTTGAACTTAGACCAAGGTATATTTATTTAAGAAAGTTTGCGGGAGTGGTCTGTCATAGAAAGACCATGAACCGACGCAAGTGAAAGGACACGTCTGAGGCTTTTGTACTGCAGTGGACTAGTAACTGCTGATGATTTATATATATATATATATATATATATATATATATATATATATATATATATATATATATATATATATATATAAAAACATATATATATATATATATATATATATATATATATATATATATATATATATGTTTATATATATACATATATATATATATATATATATATATATATACATATATATATATATATATATATATATATATATATATATATATATATATATATATATATATATATATACACAGTATATAAATGTACGTGCGTGTTTGTACTTATAGATCTTAGTCTCCTGTTATCACACTGCCCTGAAGTGGTAGGTTATAGACGATTATTTGATATTGAACAGCAGGACTAGACAAAGGAGCACGAGAAAATTAACAATTGGAAACGGAATCATATGATTTTAAGACATGGGCTGAACAGTGTTATGTATACATCAATAGACTACAGACAGCTATCGTGTTTATATACAGGAAAGGGGATTGATGGCGTGGCTGTACTCTCCAAGGAACTACAATTATCTCACTGAAAATAAATGAACTAGACCTGGGCTTTTTGAAGATTAATTTTGCCATTACTGCTACACTGAATTACTAGCTTCTCTTTCACCATATCGCCTCCTGCATTTAATCGCTCATAATATATTCTATTTCATCAAGTATATATATATATATATATATATATATATATATATATATATATATATATATAAATATATATATATATATATATATATATATATATATATATATATATATATATATAGATAGATAGATAGATAGATATATATATATATATATATATATATATATATATATATATATATATATATATATATATATATCTATGTTTGTATGTATATATATATATATATATATATATATATATATATATATATATATATATATGTTTGTATGTATATATATATATATATATATATATATATATATATATATATATATATATATATATATATTCAAAAAAAGACATGGAGTCATAAAAATTGTAGAAGATCTCTATATAATGCTCTATAATAGTGATAGAAGAAGTAATTTTTTTGAGAGAAAAAAATTTACACCAAAAGTAAAAGTACGAAAAGTTAAGAAAGAATTAAAAGGAATGAACAGAGGAAGAAAAGCAGGACAAGATAAAAGATGAAGAATATTTCATAGTAATAAAGAGAAGGGACCTGGGAGCTGGGGGGAGGAGCGATTCTTGTCTCGTGAAAAAACGAGCTTTGATGTTCGATCGTTTAATTAGAATAAATCTGATAGAGTTTGTTAGATTTGCTTATTTAGAAAACATTACCAGTGATATAACATTTCCGTTTTAGCAATATCTCGCTTCAATCAACGTAAGTTATAGAATTTTAAATGCATTGCAATTTCCCTTCCCGTCAGTTCAGTTAGACGGGCTTGCATCTAAAAAAAGGATGAAATTAGTGGCTTTGGGTTGCTTTGTTAAAATATGCAGGGAAATTATCTGGGTGCAGTGAGAATTTCTGCAGAGAATTGCAACATATTGCAAACTCCATGCCAAGCATGGCTTTTGCAAATAATGCATAAATCACATTTTGTGTATGATCTTTCTATTTTTTTGTATAATTTCAACGGAAACCAAATACCGTAGAATAACAAAGTACAGCTCACTAAAATATATGATACTGTACCAACCGTGTGTCACACGATCGTACATAGTTCATATTGTGTATATACTATGCTCGTATCTTCGCTCTTCCTTTGCACTAAAAAGAACCTGAATAAAAATGTCTGTTTTTCTCACCGGTAACGGTGTCGATTTTGAACATGAAATTTCATGTTGCCATGAGCTTTTGTATATAAAGGAGAATGTTCTATAATAAACTCACTCAGTTGCTTTCATCCTGTCTTTGAGTCACAACCTTCTCTCGGCCCATCACATTGGTGACCCCGGAAGTCGACTTGCTCCTCCCGCCTTCCCCACCCCTTCGCCCCTCCATCGTTGGTACTATGACGGACTCTTTGGAAGTTGACGATGCGGCTGCCCCATTGAAACTTTCATCATTCGCCAGTGGAGAGGCGTTTGCTTGGTTTCAGCGCGCAGAAGTCCAGTTTCGCATCAAGGGCGTGACTCGCTCAACCACCAAAGCAGATTATGTTCTCACGGTGATACCCAACATGCCTTCTGCAGCAGTACTCGCCGTCGCCAGACGCCCGTGTAGCAAAGCTTTTACAGCTCTCTCAACAACCTTTGGGGGACGAAAGGGCTTCGCTTGCCCTCAGGGAAAAGACCAGTATCGCTCGCCTGCAACCTACCGCAGACGGCTCTCCTCGTGAAGTGAACATACTTCGTGCCCTTTGGATACGCCGTTTACCTGAAATTGTACACGCTGCCATACCCGATGTCGATAGTTTACCCATAAAGGACTTGATGACCAAAGCCGACGCCCTTATGGACAGCCACTTCAAGACCTCCATCAACGCCTCCACCCCTGATGAAGAGGACGCCTATTCAACGTCAACCGAAGCTGACGTGAATGCCGTAGGATATAGACGCCTACCCCGTGACGTGCCGAAGCGGCGACAAAGCCATACACCACCTACCACTCGCTTGCGCCCCAACCAACGACTTCTAGAGCCACTTACTATTTCCCATCCGCCACAGTTTTGCTACTACCACTTCAGATTCGGGGCAACCGCGAAGAAATGTGACAAGGATTGTCAGTGACCAGAAAATGTGTAAGTAGGCCATCGCTTGTGGCGGCGGCCTCCCATGTTTCTAATCTTTTCTTTTAACATGATGCAGGAAAGGGCGTGCGATTTTTGGTAGACATGGGGGCTTGTCATCCTCTTTTGCCAAGGGACCTCTTCAGCACACGACGTAGTCTGTCTACGTCTGCCGACATCCACTTGGTAGCTGCCAACGGATCTGCAATACCCACCAACGGTTACGAGAACCTCACATTATCGTTTGGAAACAGTAAATTTAATTGGAAGTTGCTCGTTGCTGACGTCAAATTGCCAATCCTCGGTGCGGATTTCCTCTCTTATTTCCACCTATTGGTCGATGTTGCCCACCAACGATTGGTCAACGCAGACTTGTACTTGTTGATACCTCTTCAACATCCCCCCCCCCACCAGCCTCGCTCTCCACATCAGCGCACCCACGGATACCTACGCCCACCTCCTCTCATTGTACCCGGAAGTTTTCCGTCCAAAACTTCGCCAAACGCCCACGGCCCCTGCCAAGCACGGTATTTATCACCATATTAAGACTACGGGACCCCAAGTCTTCGCAAAATTCAGACGTCTGGCACCGGAATGATTGGCTGCCCCCAAACAGACATTTGCCGAAATGGAGGAAGTAGGCCTTTACCAAAAGGCCTCCAGCCCATAGTCGTCACCCTTACACATCGTTCTGAAGAAAGACGGCTCCCTCCGTTCGTGCGGGGATTATAGGCACCTGAATATGCAAACAGAACCGGATCACTACCCCCTCCCAAACATCGCCAACGTGACCTCCTACCAGCACAAAGCGAAGGTTTTCTCTATACTCGTCTTCCTGAAGGGGTATTTTCAGGTACCTATGAACCCAGAAGACATCCCCAAGACTGCCATCACCAGCCGTTTGGTACATACACCTTCAATTACTCCTATTTTGGCCTTCGTAATGCCGGGGCCACGTTTCAACGTCTCATGGATGGCATCTTAGGGGACCTCCCTTTCTGTGTATGTTATGTTGACGATATACTTGTGTTCTCCTCCTCAAAAGAGGAACACCTCCATCACCTGCGCATCGTGCTTTACTACCTGCAACAAAAGAGCCTTGTAGTCAGGTGCGACAAGTGTAACTTTAGCGCCAACGAAGTGTCGTTCTTAGGGCACCACATCACTTCTGAAGGAGTCCATCCCTTCCCTGAGAAGGTAGCAGCTATTCAGGACCTCTCTCGCACCCTCGACCGTCAAAGCTCTGCAGGAATTCTTGGGCATGATCAACTATTATCACCGTTTTCTGCCAGCCATTGCCCCCACTCTTGCTCCCTTTCATGCCTCCCTCAAGGGCAAGTCAAAGGACCTGAAATGGGGTCCCCTTTAAGAAGCAGACTTCTGCAATACAAAGAAGGCCGTATCAACCGCTGCGGGTCTCACTTTTCCTATCCAACATGCCCCTCTCCTTCTCTCTACCGATGCCAGCAACGTCACTATTGGTGTAGTACTTGAGCAGATGGTCAACGGCTCGCCCCGCCCATTGGCCTTCTTCAGCAGAAACTGTCCAAGGCAGAATCGGGTTATTCTACCTTCGATCGCAAATTGCTGGCAGTGCACTTGGCTGTCCGTCACTTTCACCATTTCTTAGAATGTACGCCCTTCATCATTCGCACAGACCACATGCCTCTGGCGCACGCCTTCACTCGACAGTCTGACACCCGGTCCACCCGTCAACGCCGTCATCTCTCCGCCTGGCTGAATAAAATTGCACTCTTCAACACGTCCCTGGGAAAATTAATCCCGTTGCCGATGCCCTGTCAAGAAACATGTTGGTTGCCGTTCAACCGGGATTGGAATATCAACGCCCTGGATGAAGCCCAAGGACAGGATCCAGAGTATCAAGCATGTAAGACCTGTACGTCCCTCCGTTGGGAAGACTTCCCCCTCGAAGACTCCAACACCACATTCCTCTGTGATGTCAGTACTGGTAGACCGCGACCTTGGATTCCTGCTCCCTTGCGCCGGGAGGTGTTTGATTTCACTCACAGCCTTTCACATCCCTTGTGCCATTCTACCACTGAGCTGCTTACTACGAAAATCATTTGGCACGGCATTTCTAAGGATGCTAAGGATTGGGTCTGCGCCTGTACTTCTTGCCAAACTTCCAAAGTACATCGACACACGGATTTAGGAGTGGGCACCTTTCCTCAACCTCAGCGTCGTTTCGCACACATTCACGTCGACGTTTTAGGCCCCCTACTCACATCACAAGGACATCGTTACCTGTTTACCATCATCGACCACTCCACTCGTTGGCCTGAAGCCATTCCCATGGAAACTGCAACGTCCGCCTCATGTACATCTGCCTTACTCTCTGGATGGATTGCAAGATTTGGTATCCCTGAGCATATTACTTCTGACAGGGGAACCATTTTCACCTCTCAATTGTGGACATCATTAGCGAATCTCCTGGGCATCACCCTACATCAGACAACGGCCTACAACCCCGCTGCCAATGGAATGGTTGAACGTTTGCATTGCACCCTCAAAGCAGCTTTGATGTCCCGCTGCAAGGATTCCAACTGGCTTACTCAGCTTCCCTGGGTCCTCCTGGGACTAAGGACCACTCCTAAAGACGCCCTCGACGTCTCGGTAGCTGAAATGGTGTATGGCGACGCATTGGTCGTCCTTGCTGAATTTTTTCCTTCTACAATCTCCTACGTTGATCTCCTACGCAAACGTCACGTCATGGGAAAATTTACTCCATGCCGCCAGACTTACAAGCCCCCAGCGAAGCATCACATACCGACAGACTTGCACTCTGCTACGCACGTCTTACTGCTCAACGACACTAGCAAGCTACCGCTAACGCCTCCTTTAACGGGCCCTTTCCTTGTGATCCGACGCAGTCCGAAAGCATAACTACTAAACATTTGAGGCAAAGAAGACTCGGTCTTCATTGATCGTCTAAAACCTACTTATCTCCCGCCAGATGACATGCCTACACTTCGCCTCTCTAAATCAGGGGGCCCTATTTTACATGTACAGTATGTCATTTTTAGGCGGGGGAGCCATGTACCAATCATGTGTCACACGATTGTACATAGTTCATTCTGTGTATATATTATGCTTGTATCTTCGCTCCTCCCTCGCACTAAAAAGAACCTGAATAAACATGTCTGTTTTTCTCGCTGGTAACAGTGTTGATTTTGAACAGGAAATTTTTTGTTGCCTTGAGCTCTTGTAAATAAAGGAGAATGTTCTATAATAAACTCACTCAGTTGCTTTCATCCTGTTTTTGAGTCACAACCTTCTCTCAGTGCGTCACAATACTTTCTTTCCTAAAATCTGAGTTCCCGACTGGAATATCATCTTTGAAGTTGAGACTCAGCTTTTTTCTGTCCCTACCGTTCAGTGGAAACACTCACTGAACTGTCATCTTTTTTTAAGTGAAGCTCTTCCTCAACGATTTGTTCTTCCATTGAGAGAGGAAATAAAAATTCATTATAAAAATAAACAAATTCAACCGAATTTCAGTTCATTTATGAAACCATGTGACTCCAAAAACAAAAATCGTATTTAATGAAGAGAAAAAAACCTGAGCAGCTTCTATCAACATTTGCCTACTTTAGTATATTAAGATTCTTAACAAACCTTTGACAATACAAGACCTTCCGGCACTGTACTTGACTTCTCCTAGTCTAGGCCTAAGGTCTGTAGGTCCATTTTAGGAAAGATACTTGAAAAATTTATATATATATATATATATATATATATATATATATATATATATGTATATATACTGTATATATATATATATATATATATATATATATATATATATATATATATATATATATATATATATATATATATATATATATGTATATATATATACACGCAAAGAAAGTCATATTGGTAGTAAGTTTATCTTGAAGATTTGAAATAAGGATAACAGATGTAACTTATAAAAGATTATATATCAATCCTATTGCACAATTAATAGATAGGGATGCACTCGAATACAGGTAACCTGGTGATAATTAGCTATTATTAGAAAACATAGGATCAATACGAAATTAATTGCACCAGGTGCCCGTTGAGTTACTACCACCGGAGAGTTATTGAATCCTTTGACTTCCCAGACAGTAATGCATCCGATCCCTCTCTCTGGTTGCGGCTTATTATTTTCTTTGCCTCCACATACACCGAATAGTCTGGCCTATTCTTTCCAGATTCTCGTCTTTCTTGTTTTGAGTATTGTTCTCCTGTCCGGTCTTCAGCTGATGGTTCTCATCTTAATTTGTTGGACAGAAACTTATGGTCTATTAATTTTTTTGTTCCTGATCTAGATATTAATCTTTGGCACCGTCGTTTAGTTAGTTTATTATGCATGTTGCAAAAGATTTTTCGTAATTCTGACCATCCTTTACATTCAGATCTTCCTGGACAATTCCATCCTCTTCGTATTACTAGGCAGGCAGTTAATTCTAATAGCCAGGCCTTCTCCATCATGAGGCTCAATACTGCAGAGTAATCTAGAAGTTTTATTCCAGCTGTGACCTAGTTGTGGAATGATCTTCCTAATCGGGTAGTTGAATCAGTAGAACTTCAAAAGTTCAAAGTTGCAACAAATGTTTTTATGTTGAACATGCTGACTTACGTCTTTTTATAGTTTGTATATGACATATCTGTTTTGTCATTGTTATTTCCTTATTTTCTTTCCTCACTGGGCTATTTTTCCATGTTGGAGCCCTTGGGCTCATAGCATCTTGCTTTTCCAGCTAGGGTTGTACCTTGTCTAATAATAATAATAATAATAATAATAATAATAATAATAATAATAATAATAATTCGAGTTCTCTGAAATAGGGCGGTAAATGCCATAGAGTGTGTACACAAACTATTTTTGTGAATGGAATAATACAGAAGGGTAGTAGACCCTTTTTTTATAGGAATGCTTTCTGGTATTCTATTTATTGTATTTAGCCACATTGAATGCTCCTAGAATGTAAATACAATAATGTCAGATACCATTATATTACAAAAGCTATAACATTTTTTGCCTACCTTTTAAATATATCCTATTTTATTGGAAAATACGGAAATTGTATAATAAAACTACCGGTGACAAAAGTTAAGTAATTAATATCAAAGTTTCAATTATTTATAAGAAACCCTGGATAGGTACGGTGGGTCGTTTGCGACCCCGAGCGTCAAAAAAAAACAGGTTTTTCTCACGTGACTCACCCCCGTGACTGAATTTGTGGGTGATCGACCTGCAGGAGGTGTCTCCCCTACACGCTCTAGTAGTGTCCAGATGTGCATTGCTGTAGCTGTACTCCTTCCCCGATTTCTGAGACGCGTCGGGGTCGAGCGCGACCGAGTTTACCCTTCTAAGGTAGTTTGCATAATTATCAAAGTTATTACGTATTATGAAATTGTCGTAGAATGGTGCAACTTGTATAGGTTATCAGTTGTGGAAAGTCTTGGTGGATTGTTTGGCTACCATGTGCATGATTTTTTTTTTAGTTAAAATGTCGTTCATCACCACGAGGACCATTTTACCGCGAGTGCCCCTTTTTCATTTTTTTCATTTTTTTGCCAAGTCATTTTTCCGTAAGATATTGCCAAATAGTGTCGTAAAACTTTTGCTTGTTTAGTGTTGGAAAGTGTGTCTAGATGATCTGGCTACCCATGCGGGACTTTGTTTTTGTCAGATACGACGTAGTTATTGGTATATTGGGTATTTAACTGCGGTTACCAATTTCTGTTTTTTTTTTCAATATTTGTAAAAATTACTACGTAGTAAGGAATTGCCGTATATTATTCATTTTTTTTCATGTTTATGTGTTAGAAAGTGTGCCTTGATGGTTGGGCTAACACGTGCATGTCTTTTTTTTTATCTGAGATGCCGTATATTAGAATGTCGGGCATTTTACCGCGAGTGCCCCTTTTTCATTTTTTTGCATTATTTTGCCAAGTCATTTTTCCGTAAGATATTGCCAAATAGTGTCGTAAAACTTTTGCTTTTTTAGTGTTGGAAAGTGTGTCTAGATGATCTGGCTACCCATGCGTGATTTTGTTTTTGTCAGATACGACGTAGTTATTGGTATATTGGGTATTTAACTGCGGTTGCCAATTTCTGTTTTTTTTTTCAATATTTGTAAAAATTTACTACGTAGTAAGGAATTGCCGTATATTATTGATTTTTTTTTTCATGTTTATGTGTTAGAAAGTGTGCCTTGATGGTTGGGCTAACACGTGCATGTCTTTTTTTTTTATCTGAGATGCCGTATATTAGAATGTTGGGCGTTTTTCCGCGAGTGCCCCTTTTTATTTGTTTTGCATTTTTTTGCTTAGTCATGTTACCGTAAGGAATTGGCAAGTAGTGTCGCAAAACTTGTATTTTTATAGTGTTGGAAAGTGTTTCTAGATGATCTGGCTACCCATGCCTATTTTTTTTTTAGCCAGATATGGCGTATATATAAGTATGTGTTCGATTTTCCTGTGATTGCCATTTTTTCGTTTTTTTCCCATTTCTTTCAAAATTACTACGTACTAAGGAACTATCACAGAGTAATGATTCATTTATATGTTTATTTGTCGGAAAATGTGCCTTGATGGTCTGCCTAGCACGTGGCTGAAATTTTTTTTTTTCTGAAATGCCGTATATTAGAATGGCCATTTTTCCACGAGTGCCCCTTTTTATTTGTTTTGCATTTTTTTGCTTAGTCATGTTACCGTAAGGAATTGGCAAGTAATGTCGCAAAACATATAATTTTATAGTGTTGGAAAGTGTTTCTAGATGATCTGGCTACCCATGCCTATCTTTTTTTTTAAGCCAGATATGGCGTATATATAGGTATGTGTTCGATTTTTCTGTGATTGCCATTTTTTCGTTTTTTCCCATTTCTTTCAAAATTACTACGTACTAAGGAACTATCACAGAGTAATGATTCATTTAGATGTTTATTTGTCGGAAAATGTGCCTTGATGGTTTGCCTAGCACGTGGCTGAATTTTTTTTTTTCTGAAATGCCGTATATTAGAATGTTAGCCATTTTTCCGCGAGTGCCCCTTTTTATTTGTTTTGCATTTTTTTGCTTAGTCATGTTACCGTAAGGAATTGGCAAGTAGTGTCGCAAAACTTATATTTTTATAGTGTTGGAAAGTGTTTCTAGATGATCTGGCTACCCATGCCTATCTTTTTTTTAGCCAGATATGGCATATATATAGGTATGTGTTCGATTTTCCGGTGATTGCCATTTTTTCGTTTTTTCCCAATTCTTTCAAAATTACTACGTACTAAGGAACTATCACAGAGTAATGATTCCTCTAGATGTTTATTTGTCGGAAAATTTTGTTTACTTCTTTTTTGATTGAATATCATCAAATTTTTTTAGCTAAAATATTATATTGTTTTACATTTTTTTTTTTTCGATTTTATTTCCCTTCAAAAAATTTTTTTGGGTCAGAATTTTAATTTTATAGTCGTAAAATAATCGACAATTATCCAGCAACCCACCATACAATTTTTATGCATATCCAATAATAATTAGATTAGTAAATAACACCTTGAAATTGACATACCCTTCCTACATTTCAAGTGGCAGATTAGGGAGTCTGAGTCAGTGTGGTTGGCGGCCATTTTGTGGACATATCCGAAGCGTAAGCTGCCCTATCTATATATATTCTTGTTCCCTATAGAATTTGTGATATTTTGGTATATTTTTACCTGCATAAATATCATATTATATATTAAATATATGTATTTTTTTACGAAATTTCTAAGTACTCAAAAAATTACCTCTAGATATGGCCCCTGATATAAATGTAATTTACAAAATAATGAAGATTTTTTTACATATTTCTATTTTAGGATAACATATGTTTATTCCCTAAAAAAATTAGCCACTTCCTATTTCATTTGGGTACCCAAAAAAATTCATGAAATTTGGACAACTTTTTTTGGCCAAAAAAAGTTACCCTTTTTTTCTCATTTCAGATCTTCACCTCCATGGGTCTGACTTCATCCAAAATACATCAAGATGTGTCCTAAACATTCAAGAAGCAATTCCTAAAAGGATTTGTGTATATATGTATAAACTTTTTTTTTATGAATTTTTATGTCAGGTCTTTTTTTTTCTACTTAATTTTTTAAAATATTTATAATAAATAGTTTTTCTGCAGAGGAGTAGTATTTATCTTTACAGTTGTTTTAAGCATTCATTGAAGTTTTTTTTGGTAAAATAAAAAAGGAGGTTACTGCAAAAACTGATTTTTCAAGAATTTTTTTTGGCGTCGGGGTCGTTCGCGTCCGAGTATACCCTTAAAGGGGTGTCCGAGGAGCGTACCTATCCAGGGTTAAACTAAGATCTCGACTATTTGGGTGTCTGTAAACGTTCTTGTTGGTATGATAACACCAAGGAAAACGATTTTTGACACTGATAACCATTCGAACGTTTCTTCACAGCTGCGCCGAGTTTGGAAAGGTAAAAGCTTAACTGCAGCCAATGGGCGTCAAGCAAGTGGCTGTTTAAGTCGTTGGTTGGGGCATGAGCAAGTGGTGGGTGGTGGGCATCTGTGTCTTACCAAATTTACGTCAGATTTTGTCGATGTTGAATAGCTGTCCGTTTTGTCAGAATTAGAAGCGTTGATGGAAGTCTTGAAGGTGGTGAAGCGGCTGTTCATAAAGGCGTCATCAGGTCCTCCATGAGCAAAATATCAACATCTGGTATGGCAGTGCGTAGGCCTACATGTATGTTCGTGTAAGTATCGAACCCTAAGGCCATGATGTAAGTTCACCTCACGAGGAACGCCATCTGCAGCAGGTTGCAGGCGAGCAATACTGGTCATTTCCCTGGGGCGAGCAATGCTTTTTGGTTGTTGAGAGAGCTGAAAATGTTTGGCTATTCGGGCAGCTGGCAATGGTAAGTACTGCTTCAATGGAGGGGGGGGGGTGTTCTGAGAGTGTCGTACGGCGTTGAGATGTCATTTTGCCCTAAAGGCCAATCAGGAGATTTCTGGTATAATGTTTTCAGGGATCGCCACGAGAACATACTTTGGTTTGGTACAGGACTGAGTCACACCCTTAATGAAGAACAGAACTTTAGCACGCTAGAACAAGGGGAACGCTTCTCTGCTGAAAAAGGGCGACAGTTTCATTGAGGCGCCGTGTGCTGAAGAGACAGCTTCAGTGGGCGGCTATTTTCAAACAGTATTTACAGCAGTGAGGGGCCAGACGGGAGGGAGCGGTCCGAGCGGACTCCAATGGTCACCAATGTGCGAGAGATTAGTTAGGTTGTAACTGAGAAGCGAGGTGAATGCAACTAACGTCATTCCAATCGACAACGAGCTTATACACAAGAGATTCAATGGAATAAGGTCACAAAAATTCAAATACATCAATCTATAAATAAACAGGCTTAAATCGGTTTTATTAATTGTGAGATGTAGAGCGATATATACTGTAAAATAGAAATTACTGTTACAGTCTACAAGAGGTGGGAAACTTGCGGTACACCAGTATTCTTTACCCTCCTTCTGATTGGTAAATTGCAGGGATACTGGTTTAAACTACTCTCTGAAATAGGAACCAAATGTCACTCTGACAAAAACCCGGAATTACTTCCTTAGAAAATATTTTCAAATTTCTTTTGAAATTAATGATAATGAAGATGAAGATTAAAGTATAGTGGAGTAATTCCATATTACGTAAAAGGAGATATTTAAACATTTTTGTGTTAACTAGAGGTATTTGAATCTAAATTAAGAAATTATCTCGTAGATAAATGTTTCAGTGTTGGTTTCTTTGTAATCGAGGACTATTTTCTAATATCAAAACCTATTCCCTCAACTGGAAGGTTTCATATATGTTCTAAAACCCTTTCCATGTAGAGGTTCAATTTTATTCCTTCATAATTTCTCCTTCAGTATTTAGGAGCATTGTTTAAATAAACAGTAGTGGTTCTCATACGTACAACAGTGAGTAGAGCTAATCAAAATTCAAGATGTCGGCGTTTTACTGTCCAATTAAGACGTAATAATATTTCCAGCAGAAACTAAAGAGAAGTTCACAGTTACTCATGCTTTTTGAGAATATCTTCTAGCATGGAATTCCCAGCATGTTACACTTTGACGCGTAGAATCCAGTTGAGATGATGAACAAAATCTTATGACCGCCATCCTGAGGCTGAAGTAGATATATCTAAATTATAATTGGTGTTCGTGTCTAATTTTCTCTGGACGTTCAAGTCTATATAATCTTTCTTGCGTTCCTTGAATGTTGTGAAGCGAAAAGTAAGTGGACTTTGGGCTGTTCAAACAGCTTTTGACACAGAATTCTCGAAGTTTAAGTCCGTTTTTCATGAGGCTGATGTAGAAATTTCTTTTTTTTTTCTTTTTTTCTTAATTGTGTACAACTAGACTTGACTTATTGTTTTCACCATTGTTACCATAGCAATCACTACGTTTACAAAGAGTACCGAATAGTGAAGACAGAATCTATTTTGTAAGTGAAATAGATCACTATTCGAAATCCTTTCTTGTGAGCAATTGAAACCTTGCTATAAAATTACTTGGGATTTATTACTAATGATCATATTCTGCATTATGAGAATAACATAATTAAATCTTACTTCACTATTTTTCAATAGAACTGGATATATTTGAAAGGTAAACAATAACATTAATGAGTTTATCATTTAATGAAATTTGTTACCGGTGATCATGTTATTCTGTATTATGAGATTACCATCATTGACTGGTTCATTAAACATTTCTCTATTTTCAAATAGAATCATACACATTAAATAATAAATTAGGATATAGGTTAGAAAAAAATAAGTCTTTGTAATTTAGTGAAATTTAGAGCTATTGGAAATATTTCTTGAGATTATCAAATATGTCCAAATATAATAAACAGAATGCCACACAGAAACCCTTTAAAAGAAAAGTATCCACTACCCGCCTCTACAGCATGATTCCAGGTTCGAACAGAATTTGGTTAGAAAAAGAATAAGTCTTTGTAATTTAATGAAATTTAGAGCTATTGGAAATATTTCTTAAGATTATCAAATATAACCAAATACAATAAACAATGCCTCACAGAAACCCTATAAAAACCCTGTAAAAGAAAAGTATCCACTACCCACCTCTACAGCATGATTCCAGGTTCGAACAGAATTTGGTTATAAAAAAATACTATACGGCATTTGACGCCCTATTGCAAAGAGTTCTGCCCGCCATTGATTTTCTATAGAACATTGTCTCTATTTGTTTTTTTAATAACGGCTACTTATCACCGGGTTACCTGTAATCTTGTTTATCCTTATTTTCTCGTAACAAAAAGGGTTATCTTCCTTTTTACAGTAGTATTATTATATAATTTATTATTATCTGTTACCGTTATTATAAACCGGTTTGTGCATGTTAATAAAAGGATAAAATCATTCCTAATATGGTTTTCCGTACATTTATAACAGACAAGTTAAAGTTAGAATATATATATATATATATATATATATATATATATATATATATATATATATATATATACATATATATATATATATATATATATATATATATATATATATATATATATATATATCAATTATTTAAGTATAATATACATAGTATTCTAGAGCATTTTTCATGAATATGACCTACTGAACTTAGGCCTAGACAAGGACAAGATAAGTGCAGTGCCGGAAGGTCTTGTATTGTCAAAGGTTTGTTAAAAATCTTATTTTGCTAAAGCAGGCGAAGGTTCAGAGAAGCTGCTGTTTTTTTTTTTTTTTTTTTTTTTTTTTTTTTTTATTAAATACAATTATTGTTAGTGGAGGCACACGCTTTCATAAATGAAGCTTTCTTTAAGTAAATAAAATCCTATGGTAGTCTCTCAGGCCTAAAGTATGCCTAGGCCTAATCAAATGATTTATCTCGAGCTATGGTAACTTGCACGAACTTTGAAAGATATATTGATTCATGTATTCAAACCACAGCTTTACATTTCCTTTTCATTAGTAAGTCCAAGGAAAATAATGCGTTATTTATGGAAAGACTATTTTTGAGTGTTGATATACACAACATCGGCTAGTCGTTCAACCCACATTGCTGATTGGCTAATGTAAACAAGCAGACGTCAAACACGATCCATTGGAGCCATCTGGCGACATCAGAACCAAGTAACCGCGTAGGTGAAAGGTTCACAAGATTCCCCCATCACACCCCCCACCCCCCTCCCCGACCCACACGTTCCTCTCTTCTCTTTATTATTGAATGCTGGGAATAGAACGCCAGTTAAAAAAGTGGTAAACAAGATGAGGTAGCAAATGATTCCCATTTTATATTTCACTGGTAAATTGAAATTCTGTCAAAGCTGACTATTTTTGCAATGCTTTTATTTTTCTATCTCGTCATTCGACGGAGGAACAAAGATTGGAAGGAAAAGCTTCACTAGAAGGAAAAAGTTCCAGATGACTGTTCAATGAGTATTTATATTCAATGGTGGGGACAGAGAAAAGCTGAGCCTCAACTTCAAAGATGATATTCCAGTCGGGAACTCAGATTCAAGGAAAGAAAGTATTATGTCTTTTACTGAGTATACTTCGTTATTCTACGGTATTTGGTTTACTTTGAAATTATACAAATTAGCTGAAAAATCATAAAGGAAATGAGGCAAGATATTGTTTTGTGAATTATGCTTTATTTACAATAGCCACGCTTTGCATGGAGGTTGCAGATATTTGCTAGGCTTTTTACTACACTACATCCTGAGACAAACTAATTGCTATTTTACGGTAAAAACAAAATGGAACCAAATAAACGAACTTGATAATTTATTGTATTTTATCTTTCCTGCAACACTTGCATAATTCTTATATATATATTCTAACGAAGCAAGCAAAAGCCCCACATTGGATCCTTTATATTGCAACCCAGTCTAGAACTGACGTAACTATGTTTTGAAATATATTAACAATTCTACAACTTATGTTAATTGAAGCGAGACACTAGTAAATCTGAAAAATTACATTTCTAGCTATTTTCTAAATGAATGAGTCTAAAAACAACATCAGATTTATCTTATTAGACCATCAGGCATCAAAGTGTAAAGCTTTGTATCATTAAAAATACTTATTAGTGAAGCTTCTAAAATTATTTAGGAATTAGATTTGTACCACACTCGTATCACGCGCTCGTATACTGTAACGGTAACGGTATTTCTGTTTTTTGTATATTGTTGTTATCACTCTCCCCTCGCATTGATAACTTGTTTCTTCCTATACATATTTGTATAATTCTGTTTGAATTCTTGTGACCTTCTTTCACGGAAACTCTTGTTATAAAAGCTTGCTGTTTGTGGAAATTAGGTAGGTTACATTTACTCCCCTTATCAGTTAATACCTAACATTTGCTGCCGCTAGACGCTGAAACTACCGTCCTTCGCCAGCGGTGAAACGTTCGCCTGGATCCAGCATGCTGAAGTCCAGGTTCGCAACAAGGGCATGACTCGATTAAGTACCGAAGCAGGTTACGTTCCTAAGGACACATTCCCAGAAATCTTGGATTGGCTGTGCAAGTGAGGAGATATGGCAATAACGTATGACGCCCTCAAATAATACCTCCTGGAGCAGTACTCATCATCGCCAGCCGCCTGCATAGCTAAGCTTTTTTCACTCTCTCAACAACTGTTAGGGGATCAAAAGGCTTACCTCACCCTCAGGGAAATGACCGGTATCGCTAGCCTACAATTTGCCACCGACAGCTCTCCTCGTAAAGTAAATCTACTTCTTGCCCTTTGGTTACGGCGCCTACCCGAACCCGAAAGTGCTGCCTTCCCCCATGAAAGACCTGATGACCTAAGTCGACCCCCTTATGGACAGCCACTTCCCCACCTTCCAGACCTCCATCACCGTCTCTACTCCTGACAAAGTGAGCACATATTCCACATTGACCAAAGCCAACGTAAATGGGATAGGACACAAACGCTCATCCAGTAACGTACCGGATTGGCGAGAAAGCCGCCCACCACCCACATATGCTACCAATTGCTTAGGTCCCAACCAACTACCTCTCTAGCCACTTCCAGACGACAATCGGCTGCATTTATGCTACTAACTCTCCAAATTCACAGCATCTGCGAGGAAATGTGTGAATGGTTCTCAAGTACTAAAAAAAGTGTAAGTAGGCCATCGATTCTGGCGATGGCCTCCCCTGTAACTAATCTTCTCTTTTTACATGACGCAGTGAGGGCATGTGATTTTTGATAGACACGGATGCTTGCCGTTCTTTTTTGCCAAGGCCATTCTCCAAGACGTAATTTATTGTCTCTAAGTCTGCCGATATTGGCCTAGTATCTACCAACAGTTCTGCGATAACCACCCACAGTTATGAAATCCTCACATTATCGTCTGGAGTGCCAAATATATTTAGAATTTTCTCATTACTGATGTCACATTGACAATCCTCGGTGCCAACTTCCTGTTACACTTCCACTTCCCGGTCGATGTAACTTACTGACAGCTAGTCAATGCGGATTTGTATTCCTTGACGCCACTCATATGTGCCACTTCTAGCCTCGCTCTCAACATCAGCACACTCATGGACTAGTATGCCCACCTCCTCACATCGTACCTTGAAGGTTTCCATCCAGAACTTCGTTAAACACTTATGGTTCCTGCAAAACACGGTATTTATCACCATATCAAGGCGATGAGGTTCCCAGTGTTTGGCAGATTCAGACATCTGGCACCTGTTTCTTTCGGCAGCCACTAAACAAACATTTCCTGGAATGAAAGATAAGGTCCTTTGCCAAGAAGCCCTCAAGCCCATGGTCGTCACGCTTGCACACGGTCATGAAGAAAGATGGCTCTCTGCATCCATGAGGGATTACAGGCGTCTGAACATGCAGACAGAACCGGAACACCACCCTCTCCAAAATATGGCTAACGTGACCGTTTACTTGCACAAAGCAAAGGTTTTCTCCACGCACAACCTCTTGAAGGGGTTTTATCAGGTGCCCATGAACCCAGAAGACATCCCCAAGACCACCATCACTTCCCCTTATGATACATAGGCCGTCAATTACATCTGTTTAGGCCTTCATAATGCTGGGGCCACTTTTTCTCGTCTCATGGATGGCATATTAGGTGACCTCCCCTTCTGTGTATGGTACATGGATGACTTACTTGTATTTTCTTTCTCCAAAGAGGAATACCTCCGTCATCTACTCATTATTCTCAACCGTCTACAAAAGAACGATCTTGTAGTCCGATATGAAAAGTGTACCTTTGGGGCCAAGGAATTATCGTTCTTAGGGTACCACATCACTCCTAAAAGAGTCCACCCCTCCCTGAGAAGGTAGTAGCCGTATAGAACTTTCCCACTCCCTCGATGGCCAAAGCACTGCAAGAGTTCTTGGGCAAGATCAACTATTATCACCGTTTCCTCCCAGCCATTACCGCCACTCTTGGCCCCCTCTACAACTCCCCCAAGGGAAAGCCAAAGGACCTGAAGTGGGATCCCCTTCAAAAAGCGGCCTTCTATAATGCAAAGTATGCCGTATCAACCGCTGCTGCTCTTACTTTCCCCGTGACACATGCACCTCTCCTAATTGCCACCGATACCAGCAACATCGCTATTTAGGTAGTCCTTGAGGAAGTGGTTAATGGCTTGCACCAACGCGGAGTCCGACTACTCTACCTTCGGTGCATTTGGTTGTTCGTCACTCTCGCCAGTTCTTGGAAGGTACGCTCTACGTCATTCGCACAGACAACATGCCTCTGGTGCATGCCTTCACTCAACAGTCCAATGCGTGGTCTGCCTGTCAATGCCAACATCTCTCCACCAAGGCTGAATACAATTGTACCCTTCAACACGTCCTCGGGTAAATGAATCCCATTGCCAATGCCCTGTCAAGAAATTAATTGGCCACAATCCACCTGGGATTGGATTACAATGCCTTGGCAGAAGCCCAACGAAAAGATCCAGAGTATCAAGCATGTAGGCATCCTGCGCATCCCTCCGTTGGAAGGACATCCCTCTCAATGACTCCAATGCCACCCTCCTCTGTCACATTAGAATTAGTAGACCTAGACAGTTGATACTTTCTCCCATGCACCGACAGGTGTTTTCATTCACGGCCTTTCCCATCCCTCATGCTGTTCTACTGCACAGCTGGTAAAGACAAAGTTCACTTGGTATGGCATAACTAAGATTGATAACGATTGGGTCCACACCTTTATTTCATACCAAACCTCAGAAGTATATCGACACACAGATTCAGGAGTGGGCACCTTTTTTCAACCTCAGGGATACTTTGCCCATATTCACTTTGATGTTTTATGTCCCATATCAATATTACAAGAACATCGTTACCTTTTTATCGTCATCAACTGCCCACTCGTTGACTTGAAGCCGTTCCCATGGAAACTGCAATGTCGTCCTTATGTATATCTGCTTTACTCTCAGGGTGGATAGAAAGATTTTGTATCCCTGGGTAGATTATTTCAGACAGGGATACCTCTTTCACCTTTCAATTGTGGACATCATTAGGGTATCTGCTGGGTATCACCGGTAATCATACAACCGCAAACAACCATGCAGCCAACGGTATGGTTAAATGTTTCCACAGTACCCTCAAAGCAGTTTTGATGTCTTGCTGCAAGGACTCCAACTGATTTACTCAGCTTCCCTGGGTCCTCCTGGGACTAAGGACCACTTCTGAAGACGTCCTGGATGTCACTGCAGCTGAAATGGTGAAATGGTGACCTGTTGGTCATCCCTGCCAAATTTTTTCCATCTTCAACCTCCTCCGACAATCTCCAATGCCTACGTCACCTTTAATCTATGCCGAAAGAGTTAAAACCCCCCAGCAAATCATCACATACAGACAGATCTACAAATACCAACGCACGTTTTCCTGCACAACAACACTAGTGAGCCACTGTTAAGGCCCCCTTATAGAGGGCCTCCCCTTGCCATCCGCCGTACGCTGAAAGCATTCCTCCTCAACAGGCATGGCAAAGAAGACTGAGTCTTCATTGATTGCCTAAAACCTGCAAATCTCCTGCCATATGACCGGCCTACAGGAGGCCTCTCAATAGCAGAGCCCCTTATTTCACATGTATATCTTTTTTAGGGGGCGAAGCCATGTACCGCACGCGTATCACATGCTCGTACACTGATAACTTGCCTCTGCTTATATGTACTTGCATCAATCTGTTTGAATTTTTTTGGCCTTCTTTCACAAAAACTGTTGTTATAAAAGCTCGCTGTTTGTGGAATAAGGTCAGTTACATTCATTGCGCTTATCAGCTGATACCCAACTAGTGCCTCCACACAGAGTCGTCCCTAATACTTACAGAAATAAAGTTAATGTGTTAATTATGATAAATTATTTTGGAAAGTAAGATATCAAGATTTGTGGGTATGGACAGTGCCGACTGAATTGAGTGCTTTACTGGAGTAATTATTGTGCAAGAATACCTAAAATAAAATTAACTTGCAAATTGAAGTGGGAAACCCCGAGACTTTCTTATTCTTTTCTTCTGTCTTTTCCCTTCTGTCTTGGCGACCCTCATCGGTCGTCTCTCATCTAGCGTAGGAGCACAAGTTAGACGCAGAAATCAATCATTCTCCTGCACAATTCATTCATCCGTCCCAATTAGATGGGAGTCCACTTTTTCTTCTGGATATTGGGGAACTATTAAGTCATATTGTTTCGGTGGGTATCTGTCCGTGGCTGTGGGACTGGACTGGAGGAGGTGAATGTCTGAACCCCGTGGAGAGTCAGTGAATGGCTGGCAATTTAAGGTCGGAATAACCTTACGTCTTAGATTACCCCTGGTGCAGGACTTCTGCCTCACCCCCAATTCATCATTCATGTATATATATATATATATATATATATATATATATATATATATATATATATATATATATATATATATATATATATATATATATATATATATATATGTAAATATATAAATATATATATATATATATATATATTATTGTTATTATTATTATTATTACTATCCAAGCTACAACCCTAGTTGGATAACAAGATGCCCAGGGGCTCCAACAGGGAAAAATAGCCCAGTGAGGAAGGGAAATAAACAAATAATATATATAATGTAAATATATATACATATATATATATATATATAAATATATATATATATATATATATATATATATATATATATATGTATATATATATATATATATATATATATATATATACATATATATATATATATATATATATATATATATAAATATATATAGATATATATATATATATATATATATATGTACTTATATATATATATATATATATGTACTTACATATATATATATATATATATATATATACACACACACAAACCCACGCACGCACACAAATATATTTATGTATATATATATATATATATATATATATATATATATATATATATATATATATATATATATATATGTATATATACATAAATATATACAGTATATATATATATATATATATATATATATATATATATATATATATGTATATATATATATATATATATATATATAGTATATATATACAATATGTATAGATATATATACATATATATTTATATATATATATATATATATATATATATATATATATATATATATATATATATTTATATATATACATATATATATATACATATATATATATATATATCTATATATATATATATATTTATATATATACATATATATATATATATATCTATATATATATATATATATATATATATATATATATATATATGTATTTATACATATGTATACATATATATATATACATATATACACACACATATAAATATATATATATATATATATATATATGTATATATATATATATATATATATATATATATATATATATATATATATATACGTATATATATATATATATGTATATATATATATATATATATATACACAGTATATATATATATATATATATATATATATACATATATATATATACATATATATATATATATGTATATAAATGTATATATACTTACATAATATATATATATATATATATATATATATATATGTACATATATATATGCAAATATATATGTATGTATGTACATATAAATATATATACATATATATGTAAATATAATTATATATATATAGAGAGAGAGAGAGAGAGAGAGAGAGAGAGAGAGAGAGAGAGAGAGAGAGAGAGAGAGAGAGAGAGAGAGAGAGAGAGGGGGGGTGAGGGAGAGAGTATATCATAGCAATCCATGTTTGCCAGCCGTAATATAAGCCGATGAGCAACCTGGTGGCGTAACCAGAACTTTGGGTTTAGAGGAAATGCCTCCCAAAAAACGATGAAGTAACTGGCAGCAGAGTGACGGATTGGGTTTAATACGATGGACAAGTTTTCTCTTCGGTTTATTCTCCTGACGCTTGGTGCATGACCCTACTGGAATTAGTAAGGACCGTCTGGAGTCACTTGCCTTAGTTAGATAGGCACTACGCATCACAAGATGATGATGATGATAACATGTATATAAACAAATATATATATATATATATATATATATATATATATATATATATATATATATATATATATATATATATATATATATATATATATATATATATATATATATATACAGTATATATTTTGTGTTTGTCCATACAGGTTTTCTGTTATCCATTGCTTTTTTTATAAATATCACAGAGGCTTTGAGAAAGTCTTGCGCATCTCAGACCTCATAAGAATATCCCATAAGGCTGAGTGGCAAGGAGACAAAGTTTTTTATTTCACAAAAGATTATACTTCTCTGATATCACAATTCAAATGTATCTAAAGACAATTTGGATTTTAGGAACCATTTAAACGATATAATGCTGCTTTCGTCTCAAGCATTTCGGAAACGTTTCAAAATTCTGCTCACATCCGGGACAAGTGGGTAAATTTTCGCTGCCACTTCATACCCGAAATCATTTTTGGGATCTGATGTTCCCTTGTTAATCTCGTTAAACTTTTCCTTTTTCTGCTCGTAAGCACTGAAGTAGAGGGAAGTAGAGAGAAGATTCTAGAATGACCTAGAATTTCATTGCAAATATAAAAGTTATTTTAAGGATAGTTATTATTGTTGGAAATATAATTGCTATAATGTGACATTAGATATCAGAGGTCTATAATAATACTTTGTTAGGTAATGAGACCTATAAATAGAGCAACGGAGCCCCAGTCTTCCTAGGTGGGTGAAGTTTTTAGCACAGCTCCAGTACGTTCTCTCCGTGGATCTTTACAAACCAGACTTTACTTGTACTATTTGTTACCCACCAGAAAGGGTACCTTGTATTGATTGGGGTCCAACAGGCGAAGGAACCAAATACAGACGGCAACCAGGCTTCCCTCAATTTCGCTGTCGAAATACGAAATATTATGGCATGGATGGCAATCATGCTTCCCTTGCTTTTGATGTCGAAATACGAAATATCATATCATGACGAGTGGATTGGGAAACAGAGGCCATAATCAGCGAAAACATCAGTATGATCAATCATCTGCCCTGCTGCAGATGCCTTCCATGCAATGTACTCCATGACAACTTATACTTAAGGATAACTGGTAAACCAAGAAACCCTCAAATGACTGAGTTTTTCAGATATGCCAATCAGCAACCAATTATTTACATACCAAACAACATAGTAAATCACAAACAGGTCCTGCTAACTGTCAATCCCTACCTCCCTCTGTACTGCTTGCTGAAAGCAAATTCTATGCCATCTCTGATCTAGCTAATTCTACAACTTCCATTCCCATCTTCATTGCTATGGAGGCGGTAGAATGCATTACCGGCACCCAAGCTGGCCTTGATGGAAAGCTCCACCTGAAGTGCAATTGAAATGATTGCCTCACCAAGCTTTTAAAATAAGCAACCTCTTCCAAAGTTCAAGCTAGTACCTACAGACAATACTTCTTCATACACAGCAGTTGCTGCTCCCTCATCCTCAAAACCAGACGTCCAAATCACTGTCAGACTGAACCGCTAAGGGGAGCTTATCATCACCCCTAGTGATCAGGACAGTGCCAGACGTCTGTAGAATGAATCCTCCTAGATGCTCCTCGATCCTACCAAGAAGCAAAGGAAAGCAATCATCAGATACCCAACCACTCTGCCCCTGAGTTTCTTCACCTCCTTCAGCAACATCACTGATGCGGAACTCTGCAAAAACAAACTCGAAGCTCCCTCTAACAAGGTCATCACCACCTACATCTGCCGAATTCTACCTTCCTTCGACCTGGGAATATGGAAATGTTTCTCCATAAAGGACTACATACCAGAGCCAATGTGGTGTTACCACTGCCAACGTTACGGTCATCACCATGCAGACTATGGAGGCTGCAACATTTGGCAAGTCTGCAGCCAACATCTCCGGACCCAAGTATGAATCAATGCCCACATGGAAAGGAAGGAAACTTATTCAAGATGACCCAATATTGATATCTCATCTTGCCTAGGACAGGAGGCGTTTAAAGCATCAGAGAAGGATTGCAGTCATGAAAACCACCTCACAGTCAAGTCAATATCAGTCTCTGCCACTTTAAGACCAGCAGCCGTTAAAACCAAAGAGGGCACTCCATTTGAGACCCCAACACCAACCTTTACTCTCTCTCTCTCTCTCTCTCTCTCTCTCTCTCTCTCTCTCTCTCTCTCTCTCTCTCTCTCTCTCTCTCTCTCTCTCTCTATCTTCCCTGCTCGTGATCTTGTCATCTCTGGGACTAGCTGCTATAACACCTTTCCA
>NC_090744.1:46194662-46199662 GCF_036898095.1 Palaemon carinicauda | reverse complement strand
ATAATTTTCATTTGTAAACACAACGTTGTAATCCTTGTGAATTATGGAAGGATTGGGTCTACGTGCTGAGTAAATAGCAACCATTGCCTGGCCATCCCTGGCCCTAGCTTGGGTGGAGATGGGATTGGGTGCCAATCATAAAAGTTTGGTCTCTAAGTCATGACCCTTTTCCTAGGTTCGTAAATCACTAGCGACCTTTAAACCTTAAACCTTTAGGGACATTTTACACTTTCTTGAACATAGACCAAGGTACCTTTATTGAACTAGTACCGGTTAATGATGTATATATATATATATATATATATATATATATATATATATATATATATATATATATATATATATATATATCATGCTAAGTATTCCAATATGTACAGTGAGGTCAAATGAAAAGCCAGGAATGACTGGAGAGAATATTTAGACAGTAAAGCAGATGAGGCTGACAAAGCTATGAACTCAGAAAGTAGTTATGGTGATAAAAGAAATATTTTTTCCTGACAGAAAATATGAAACACCAAAAGTAAAAGTAGGAAAAGTTAGAAAAAATTAAAAGGAATGAAAAAGAGGCAAAGAAGCAGGACAAAATAAAAGGTGGAGGAGATTTCATAGTAATAAAGAGACGAAGGGATGTGTGAGGTGCTAGGGGTGGGGGGGGGGGGGTGATTCTTATCTCGTGAAAAAGGGAGCTTTAATGCTCGATCGTTTAATTGGGATAAATCTGATACAATTTGTTAGATTTGCTCATTTAGGAAACACTACCAGTGATATATCATTTCCGATGTTGCAATATCTCACTTCAATAAACATAAGTTATAGAATTTTGAATGTATTGCAAATACCCTTTCCGTCAGTACAGTAACATCGGTTTTAATTTAAAAAAAAAAAAAAAAAAGGATCATATCAGTGGCTTTGGCTTGCTTCATTGGGAATTATCCAAATGTTGCAGGAACAGAAATTCCAATAAAATGACGATTCGTTGATTTCTTGCAGTCAGAATTTTTGCAAAGAACTGCAACACATTGATAACTCCATTAATAGCGTAGCTATTACAAATAATATATCCATCATAGAATCATCTCTTACCTCATTTTGTGTAGGATCTTTCTGTTTTTTGTACAATTTCAGCGGAAACCAAATACCGTAGAATAACTCGTTGCCCTTAAGAAATTCCCATGGAAACTGTAACGTCCGCCTAGACGCAGGGGTCGGCAACCTATGGCACGCGTGCCAGACTTGACACGCGGAGTGCTTGTTTATGGCACGGCGTTTGATATGGAGCAAAGAAAATAACCTGAAAACATACTGAGAAAGAGAGAGAGAGAGAGAGAGAGAGAGAGAGAGAGAGAGAGAGAGAGAGAGAGAGAGAGAGAGAGAGAGAGAGAGAGAGAGCATTGTGCATCATTACCTTCATATTTATGGTTTTCATTATTTACTTTACGATTTAAATTATCATAATTTTCAATCTATCTATCTATCTATCTATCTATCTTTGTCTACTTTTCTATGATATGTGCTGGTCAGCACAAATACGATTTTGCATGCCTTACTCCAGGATCAAGTAATTCCCCCGATCAGGTGACATTGGCTACCTAAGTATGGTCGCTTTTAGAATTCCTTGAGATTTTAATTAAGCTATCTGAGTATGGTACCTTTCATAATTCCTTAACAATTTGATTAAGCTACCTTAGTATGACCCCTTTTATAGTTCTTAGAGATCTTGATTAATTTACCTGAGTATGGTTCCTTTTATAATTCTTTGATATCTTGATTATGCTACCTGAGTCTGGTCCCTTTTATAATTCTTTGAGATGTTGATTAAACTACCTGAGTATGGTCCTTTCTATAATTTCTTGAGATTTTAATTAAGCTACCTGGGCATGGCCCCTTTTATAATTCTTTCAGATCTTGATTAAACTACCAGAGTATGATGCCTTGTATAATTCGTTGAGATTTAGATTAAGCTTCCTGAGTATGGTACCTTTTATAATTCCTCGAGATTTTGATTAAGATACCTGAGCATGGCTCCTTTTATAATTCTTTGAGATCTTGATTAAGCTACCTGAGTATGGTCCCTTTTATAAATCCGTGAGATCATCATTAAGCTATCTTAAAACGGTATAATTAAGCTAGACGTCCGATTATTTCAGACATCACGGACAAATGACTTAGGATTTAGTCAGCATAATGATCGAGCTGTGTGTGCTCTCTGCTGTGAAAAAGTTTTGAGTTGCCCATCGAGTGTTAAACCACACTTTGAAACAAAAGAAAAACAGGCTTTCAAGGATAGTGCTGACAAATCTGAAGTTATTAAGAAAACAGTAACCCTCTGTGAGAAACAAAGTAATGTGTTCATAAACCTGAATGCTAGCAGGAACAATGAAACTGAAGTCAGTTAAAACTAGCTTTGTTTAATGCCAAACATGAAAAGACTTTTGGTGATGGAGATTTTCCAAAAGCAGCTTTCCTACAGTGCTCTGATGTTTTATTTGATATCATATCAAACAAGCAAGCTATCATCTCAAGGATTAAAGACATGTCTATGTCGACTAGAACCGTGGAGGGATGTATTTCTGAAATGGCTGATAATAAAAAAAAAAAAAAAAAAAAAAAAAAAAAAAAATTGGTTGATTCATGAAATGCATGTGTGTTTAGTGTGCCCTGGAGGAAAGCATGGATATCAATGGCATTCCCTGCTTGGCTATTTTTGCCAGGTATAGTGACACAGAGGTACACGATGAGCTGAGGTGTCTTAAAACTATGTAAAACAATACCAAGGGAGCAGACATACTGAAGGCATTCACTGAACATTTTGAGAACAGAGAGCAAGACATAGGGAAAATATTTGCCATTACAACAAATAGTGCTCTTGGTATGGTAAGAAAAGATTAGGGCTTTACAAAAACAGTTGAGGATAAAATGTGGCAATCCATTCTGAAATTGCACTGCATAGTTCATCAAGAAAATTATTTTTACACATGAAGCACATCCCTAGCCCCCACGCAGCAGGCTTACAACGGAGCAGTCTGAAGGTTGTGTGAAACTCAGTGTCTAAAAATTCACCCGGAATTTTAATTTTAGCCTTTGGGAAGCAAGGGCAAGGATCTCATTGATATGGTGAGGTATAAACTTGAAATATAAGACATATTTGATACAAAGAATACTAAATGCAACAAAATAAGTGCATTCATGGTATACATGTTCAGGAAAATACATTATAATTAAAATGGATACTACAAAATTAATAATTATAATTTCAATTTTCCTCTATAGTGCTAAAAAAATAACAACTGGCACACAAGGTAGTAAAAGTAATGGTATTAATTATCAAGTGGCACATTGACTTCAAAAGGTTGCCGACCCCTGGCCTAGAGTATATCTGCTTTGCTCTCAGGATGGATAGCAAGATTTTGTATCCCTGAGCATATTATTTCTGAAAGGGGTACCACTTTCACCTCTCAATTGTGGACACCATTAATGAATCTCCTGTGTATCACCAATCATCATACAACTGCAAACAACCATGCAGCCAATGGTAAGGATGAACATTTTCACCTTACCCTCAAAGCAGCTTTTATGTCCCATTGTAAGGACTCCAGTTGGTTTACTCAGCTTCCCTGGGTCCTCTCGGGACTAAGGACTACTTCTAAAGATGCCCTGGATGTCTCAGCAGCAAAAATGGTGAAATGGCGACCTGTTGGTCGTCCCTGCTGAGTTTTTCCCGTCTTCAACCACCTCCGACAATCGCCAGCACCTACGTCATCTTGTGGAAAAATTTACCTCATGCCCAAAGACATACCAGCCCCCAGCAGAGCATCGCATACCAACAAATCTGCACTCGGCAACGCACGTTATCCTGCGCAACAACACTAGTGAGCCACCATTAACCCCGCCGTACACAGGCCATTAACTTGTGATCCATATTAAGCAAAAAGCACTCCTCCTCAACATGCGTGGCAAAGAGGACTGGGTCTTCATTGACTGCCTAAAACCTGCATATCTACTACTAGATGACCAACCTACAGTACGCCTCTCAAAAGATGGGCCCCCCTATTTCAAATGTATATATTTTTTAGGGGGGTCATGAATGTACAGCACGCGTGTCACACGCTCGTACACTGATAACTAGTTTCTGCTTGTATCAATCTGTTTGCATTTTTAGGACCTTCTTCCACGGATACTGTTGATATAAAAGCTCGCTGTATGGGGAAATAAAGTCAGTTACATTCACTCTGCTTATCAGTTAATACTCAACTGGTGCCTCCACACAGAATTGTCCGCAGTACTCACAGAAATAGTGTTAATCTGTTAATTATGATAAATTAATTACAAAAGTAAGATCTCAAGATTTGTAGGGTGTGGATAATGCCGAGTGGATTGAGTGCTTTACTCGAGGAATTATTTATTGGACAAGAATACCAAAAAAATAAAAATACCTTGGGAATTGAAGTGGGAAGCCCCTAGACTTTTTTATTCTTTTCTTCCTATCTTCCTTCTGTCTTCTGCCAATTAGCGACACTCATCGGTCGTCTCTCATCTAGCGTGGGAGCACATGTTGGACACAGGAACAAGTCATACTCCCGTACAATTCGTTCATCTGTTCCAATTAGATGAGAGTCCCCCTTTTCTTCTGGATATTGGGGAACTATTAATTCATATTGTTTCGGTGGGTATCTGTCCGTGGCTGTGGGACAGGACTGGAGTAGGTGAAAGTCTAACCTCGGTTTAGGGTCAGCAAATGGCTGGCACTCTGAGGTCGGATTGACCTTATGTCTTGGTTAACAACTGCTGCAGAACTGCTGCCTCACACACAATACGTCCATTTTATAGAATTTGTTGTGGGGTGATTTCCTGCATGCCCGTTTGTACTAGTTCATTTAATTTGACCTTCCCCATGCATTTCGTCACAAAGGAATTCCTTTTTTATTCATTTCCCCGGCTGTTTGGCTCTTAACGGCCTGTTCTGTTTTTCAATAATGCGGTGCTTATAGATTTATGCCAAA
>NC_090744.1:46172162-46192162 GCF_036898095.1 Palaemon carinicauda | reverse complement strand
GCATAGCTCCTGTAACTTCTCTCCGTGGATCTCTACGGATCAGACTTTATCTGTACTCTGTGTTACCCACCAAAAAGGGAACCTTGTCCTGATTTGTGTCTAGCAATCAATGGAACGAAACATGGAAGGTGACCTGTCTTCCATTAGTTTTGCTGTCAAATACGAAATATCATTTCATGCCGAGTGGATTGGGAGACGGAGGCCATAATCAGCAAAGACTTCAGCATGATCAATCATCTGCCATCCTGCAGATGTCATCCATATAATCTACTGGATAACTGGCAAACCAGGAGACCCTCAAATGACTGAGGTTTTCAGATATGCCAATCAACAACCAGTTATTGTACACAACAAGCAACGTGGGAAATTACAAATAGGTCCTACTAACTGCCAATCCCTGCCTTCCTCCATAGTGCGTGCTACAAACAAACTCTCTGCAGTCTCTGATCCTGCTCATTCTACACCTTCCATGCCCATCGGGCCGTGATGGATAACACCACCTGAACTGCAATTGCACTAAGTGCCTCACCAAGATTTTAAAAGAAGCCTCTGCTACGTTATCTAGCTCTCCTCATTCATCCCAACTTGGAACTTATAACACAGAGAAGGGGCCTTAAAAACCTCTTCCAAAGTTCAAGCTCCTACCTACAGACATTACCTCTTCATACACAGCAGTTGCTGCCCTCATAGTCTCAAAATCTCTGTCAGACCGAACCGCTAAAGGGAGCTCATCATCATCCCTAGGGATTAGAACAGTGCCAGCCGCCTACAAACCGAATCCTCCCTGATGCTCCTCGATCCTGCTAAGAAGCAAAGAAAACCAATCACCAGATACCCAACCACTCTGCCCTTTCCTTCATCACCTCCCTCAGCAACATCAATGATGCTGAGCTCTGCAAAAACGAACTCGAACTTCCCTCTAACAAGGTCATCACCACTTTCATCGTCCAAATTCTACCTTCCCTTGACCTGGAAATATGGGAAATTTTTCCCATAATGGACTGCACACCAGAGACACTGTGGTGTTACCACTGTCAAAGTTAAGGGCACCACCACAAAGACTGTAGAGGCTGCAACAATTGTAAGTCTGCAGCCAAAATCTCCCAACCCAAGTATGCATCAAAGTCTACATGGAAGGTAAGGAAACCCATCCAAGATGTCATAATTTTGATCTCCCTCATCAAACCTAGAACAGGAGATGTTTAGACCATCAGAGAAGGATTGCAGCTGTGAAAGCCACCTCACAGCCAAATCCGCATCAAGCTCTGCCTCAGCCCCAGCTGCCACTTCAGGTCCAGCTGCTGTCAAAACCAAAAAGGGCACCTCGCCAGGCACTTCAACATCAACCTTGGCTCTCTCTCTCTCTCTCTCTCTCTCTCTCTCTCTCTCTCTCTCTCTCTCTCTCTCTCTCTCTCTATGCTCCTGATCTTTTCATCTCTGGGACTAGCTACTATAACACCTTTCCATAGTAGTACTAAAACTCTTCACGTAGGTTCCATGAGGAGCAGGGTTTTTTATGTCCCTTGACCCTGCTAGATGCTGGCAGCTAGCATTGCATACTGAAAAAATGACTTTGACTCAGTCTTGGCTTGCCGAGGACCTAACTATTGTCCTGTTCTTTGTGCTAGGTATTGGTACCCCGGACGATCTGTAGTCAGAGCAATGTTTGTACTTTCTTCGAGTACCAGCTACTTACTATAACTGGTATCTCTTTGGGGCTATCACTGTGCTTCTGGAAGGCATATCCAGAGCATGTCTTAGGGCAATCTGTGGAACGTATTAGAACTTATTTATCATTTTAGCTTTAAGCCTGATGTAAGCAGACACACCTTGCTGATTGGAACGTGTTACAACATGACCCTAGCCCTTATAACAATGAAGAACTCATGTTAAAATGCATTCTTTTGAAGTGAAAAATTCAACCATTTACTGATGGTTATATATCCTCTTTAAATACGAGAATAGCTCAGTTACTGGCCAATTGCAGTGCTGTTGAGAAGATTAGATCAATGGAAAAGGTATCTCACAAAATAAACGGAACTTTAATAATAGTAATAATAATGATAATAATAATAATAATAATATTAATAATAATAATAATAATAATAATAATAATTGTCAAAAATTGACATTTATTCCCCTTAAATAAAAATATTCTTAGTTTTACGAGTATTTGTTTTCTAAGGTATTTCCCAGTTTCTATGAATATATGTTTAAATTTGATTATTTTGCTCCACAGAAGTAGTTTTATTACATTAACTATATCAATGAGTTTGTATGAATTAGTATAATAATATTTAAATTAATAAGCTACCTTTCTTGCAAATTTTATCCATCTAGATCAGATAAGATAACGTATCATCCCATTGTTGTCAAACTTCTTCCTGTGGAGATTATATATATTGTTTGATTATTGTAAGGGCACATGCCAGTAATTTAAACTTGCCTTTTGGACGAAACCCCCTTTATTTTTGTATGTTGGGTTACATTTAAATCACTTGATGTTTGTTACGTAACCCTTGCAAATTTGTAAATGTGACAACATTGTACTCCTCCCGAGTTCTCTTCTAGGGTGGAAATGTGACTCGGCCAGGTTTCTACCAGCTGACTCCAAAAGGCAAGTACTTAGAAGATATTCTCCTGAATCCGACCACCATCATCACCTCGTGAACCATCGCATTGTTGCAGCAATGTTCTTTTAAGAATACTCTGTAACCCCGTTTGATATTTGTTTAATTTTTTATCAAGTAACGTAAATTTTTGTTCATTTGTGGTAATGTTAATGTTCGCTCTTTAACGTAACTCTGATGATTTTGTTTGTGTACTTTAAATATAAAATATATGTCAAACTTTTTAATTGAGTCTTTGTGAACCCGTGTGGCATCACCCCCAAAAGAATCGGTGCAGGAAATATAGTTTGAATCAAAGGTATACGACAGATGTCTCATAAGTAAGTTTGTTTCTCAGTTCTGTAACTTGGCTTCGTGCAAAGCTGGTATACGAGGGTTTACAGTTTAAAGAAAGTTATCATATGTGGTTGTAAATTCCCCAGTGTTTCACCACATTCTGGTCCTTCGAACGAACCGGATGCCATAACGATTCACAAAGAATTTTTTTTTGGATGTTAAAGATAAATTGTGATAAAGTTCACGTGGTTGATGGTCGGCGTCAAAGTCATTCTAGTATAGCTGGCACGTGTCCAAATTTATTTGGTGAGCAGGATAAGGTATTGAATTACTTGGAGTGTTTTACCAAGTAGTCTGTTTCATGGAACATTATTTGTTCGTTAATTACTCTGTGAAGAAATTTTGTGGAATTTCTTTGCCATTTTTTTTAACTTAGGTTTCGTGACCAGATGTATTTAAGAGCACGTGGTCAAATTGTCTAGCATTTAGTGCATGTTATATTTGAATCAGGGTTAGATAATTTGCCATATATTTTCTGATATTTGTTCAAGTTTGTTATTGATTCATTAACGAGATAATGGAGTCCAAGATTAAGGTAGTTATTGAAGGGGAAATTATTTCCTTACAAGATTTGCTCGACGAGTCAGGTAGCTGCATTGGTGATACCGATACACCAAAATCGACTCTTGCAATGTATGAACGTTGTCTTACTGAGGGACTACAACGTTTTGAAGATTGTTGGTCACAGAATGTGACGATTATTTCACATGATAGTGAATATGACAGGTTATGTAGAAGTTATAGAGCAATAACTAGATGTGTAAGGAAAGCTATTGCTGCTACTCAGCAAACTATGAGCGAGATTGACACTAGAGATAGAAATCAACGGCCCGTTATGCCTCCTCCTCCGGCTCCTGTTAATCCACTCCCTCCCCCTAAACTTCCAGAAATTAAGATACCTGAATTTAGCGGTGAGGAAGAACAATGGCTTGCATTTTGGGATATATTCAACAGTTTGGTTCACAATCGTAGGGATATTTCTGATGTAATTAAGTTTTCTATACTCAGAGCTAGTTTAAGGGACAACGCCCTCAAAGCCATAGAAGGTTTGCCTGTCACTAATGCCAATTATTCAGTAGCTATTCAGACCCTTAAGGAGAAGTATGATAATAAGGAAAATTTGAAACGTAGACTCATGTCCAAATTAACACATTTAGTCCCTCCCAGTCATTCAATAGAGGATTTGAACACTTATAAATTGGATTATGAAAAAATTATTTTACAGATGAAAACATTGAATTTATATGTAGAAGCCATGAACCCAATTTTCTCTAGTATAATATGCGAGAAATTATTACCTGAAACGCGTAAGGCTATAGCTGATTAACATAATAGTATGTCTATTGATTTAAAGCAAATTTCCTCAGGTTTGAAATATGTTTGTGAATTGATGGAATTTTGTCACGAAGGTGAGAATTCTAATAAAAGAAAACGGGATCAGGGCAACTATTCTAAAGTAATTCCCTCAAATGTGCCTAATGTGCAGAGAGCACAACCAAGTAATAGTAAACCTAGTAATAGTAGTCCCTACAATAATTGTGTGTTTTGCTCATTGAACCATGCTTCTCGCGATTGTAAGACTTTCAAATCCGTTGATAGTAGAAGGGACAGAGTTAAATGTTTAAGATTGTGTTTTGCTTGCTTCAAAGGAGGTCATTTATTCTCTGAATGTAGGAATAAGCCTAAATGTAATATATGTGATGGTCCTCATTACCCGATGATTTGTAAGAAAACAGAAAACCCTGTAAATCCTGCTTCACCAAAGTTGAGTGTAAATAGTACTAATGTTAGTAAATCAAATGTTAACTTTGGGTGTCCTAATAAGGATCCCAAAGGTGCTGTTAGTCAATCAAATGTTAATGGGAATTCTCATAAGGATCCCAAAGGTCCTGTTAGTAAAAGTGATTCCCCCGTAGTTATGACTGCTTCTTTGGGAATTGATCATTCTCAGAATAATAAGATTTCTGTTTCGACTGCTCTTCCTACTGCTAGCGTAATTGTGTCAGGCAATGGACATCGTTCTTTTGAGAGAGCACTCTTTGGTTCTGGTGCGCAAAGAACGTTTATTACAACGGAATTAGCCCATAAGCTTAATCTATCGTCCATAGCAACGGTAGCCTTAAAGGTAAAACCATTTGGCAGTGATGCCATGGAAGTTGATTGTGATATAGTAAGAGTTGTGGTGAGACTAAGTAAAATTCGTACTGTCATTAATGCCATTGCATTCGATAGAGTTAATTCCAGAATTTATTCTCCAGGATTATGTAAGTCAGATGCGTTCTTGACGAGTAAAATAAAAATTAGCAGATAATGATTTAAATTCAGAAGAAGTAAATGGTATCGAATTAGTCATTGGGGCTGATTATTATGGAAAATTCATTCAGAACAGTCAAATTTGCTCTGGAATACATATATTGAATAGTTCTGGTGGTGCAATAATTTTTGGACCCCTTCCTAATTGGTCTTATGACGACGTAGAATCTAATGAGATTACTACATCAAATGTATGTTGTTCCAGAATAGAGGTAGAGGAAAATCCTATTAATTCTTGTTGTGAAGTTAGAAGATTATGGGACCTATAAAGTGTTGGTATTCGTCAATCTGAAATTAGTCCTGAAGAAAGAGAATCAGTTAAGTGTTTTAAGAATAAAGTTAAAAGGGTTGACAATAAATATGAAGTGTCCTTACCATTTAAAGACGAAAGTAGACCGCCTGTTAACTATAGAATAGCCATTGTTCAATTAAATTCCTTGTTACATAGATTTGAATCTGACCCCTCCTTGTATGCTAAATATGATAAGATTATCAAAGATTACGTTCAGTCTGGGTTTATGGAATTAATTCCTGCAGGTTCCCCTATTATCGGGCATTATTTACCCCATCATGCTGTATTGAAGGATTCCGAAACTACTCCCATTCAAATAGTTTTTAATGCTTCATCAAAGACTAAAGGAGAACTTTCCTTAAATGATTGTTTATTAACTGGTCCCTCATTAACTACTAAACTTTTCGATGCCCTGTTGAGTTTCCGTACAAACCCAGTAGCTGTGATTTCAGATATCAGTAAAGCCTTTTTAAGGATAGGCATTTCACCTGATTGTCGTGATTATTACAGATTTCTATGGATAACTGATCCCTCAGATTTGAAGTCAACTGTAACTTACAGGTTTTGTGTAGTTTGTTTGGAGCTACGTGCTCACCCTTTCTCTTGCAGCAAACCCTCTTGCATCATTTATCTTTACATGATAATCCTCTTGCATCATCTCTGATGAAGAATTTCTATTTAGATAATTTTAGTAAAACTTACAAGGATGTGTCAGTCTTGATGGATGAGTATCCAGTAATACGTGAGATTCTTGAAGACGCTAATATGCCTCTACAAGAATGGGTCAGTAATGATTCAGAGTTCAATAGAACCATAGACATTAGCAAAGAAAGAGTAAACGTTTTGGGTTTAGAGTGGTATCTAGCACAAGATGAGATGTCACTAAAGGAAATAAATTGTGAGCATAAAGGACCTTTAACCAAACGAAAGGTTTTATCAGTAGTAGCTCGGATGTTTGATCCTCTAGGATTATTGTCATCAATACAGGTGAGAGGTAAATATTTTCTGAAATGTTTGTGGAGTAACTACGGGTGGGATGACCCTTTACCAGAATCATTATGTTCAAGGTTTGAAGAAATTTGTAAGTGTTTCAGAAATGTAGAAAGTTTAAGGTTTCCTAGGTTTGTTGTACATCCTGAATGTTCCCACTTACATGTATTTTGTGATGCCTCTAACAAGGCATATGGAGCTGCTGCCTATGTGATTGATTCCAAGAGAAGTGTAAGCAATTTATTGGTCAGTAAGTGTGAAGTGGCACCAAACTCTAAACAGACTATTCTGCGTTTGGAATTAACAGCCTTGTCCTTGGGTGCGAAACTTGCTTGAAGATTAATGCAGAATGAGGATTTAAGATTAAGTTCTTGCACTCTCTGGAGTGACTCCATGGTTTCTATTTGTTGGGTGAAGAACAATAATAGTAAAATTCCCTATGTACAAAACAGAGTCACTGAAATTAATGAGTTCAAGTTTCCCCTACAGTATACCCCCTCTAAGGATAATCTAGCTGATATTCTATCCAGAGGTAGTAATAGTAAAGATTTATCGCAAAATTCCTTGTGGTGGAATGGTCCAAAATGGCTTTTAACTGGTGATTTCCCCCAATCTTTAGCTACAGAAACTGTGCATGTTAATGAAATTCTTTCAGAACCTAAGTTTGTACAACCTCCAGCCCCCTTAATTGACATCCCACGTTACAGTATTTTAAGTAAACTTAAACGTATCATGAGGTCAATTTTGCTCTTTCTTAGTAAGTGCAGTAAAGGTTCTAAGTTTGTTGTTAACGAAATGAAGGCACTTGTCCTCCTTGAACAGAAACAACATTTTTCTGCTACCAGAATGTACTCTGTGATAAGAATTCACATGGAGTGTCCATGGATATTAAGAATTTGTGTAATCAGTTAAACTTATTTGTTGATGAGGAAGACCTAATAAGGTCTCAGGGTCGCATGAAAAACGCTTCCATGTCTTATGATACTCAGTGCCCAATGTTATTGCCTTCCAGAAGTTATTTAACAGTATTGATAGTTGAACATTTGCATAGACATAATCACCATTGTGGTGTCAATTCTGTACTGGTATTGTTGAGAGAAACCTTTTGGGTACCTAAAGCACGTCAAGTAATCAAATCGATTCTGTCAAAGTGTGTTTTGTGTCAGAAGTTAACTAAGAAACAGTTGTGTTTGCCTCCTTTCCCACCATTACCCACAGAACGAGTGAGATATGATAGACTGTTCCAATCAATAGGAGTTGATTATACTAGTGCTATTAATATTTTTGATCATGAGACTGGTTTGGAGGAGAAGGTCTTTGTGTGTCTATTTACCTGCACTACGAGCAGGGCAGTTCATTTTGAATTGACTCATTCTATGACTGCTTCAGATTTCCTACTGGCTTTTCAACGCTTTGTAGCATATCATTCTCTGCCGAGTCTGATTATATCTGACAATGGTCGGAATTTTGTTGGATTTAATAATTTCCTGAAAGAAATTAGGGAGGAGCCAGAGGTAAGGTCATACCTTGAAGGAAATGGTGTTAATTGGAAGTTCATTACACCGCGAGCCCCCTGGTCTGGAGGCTTTTATGAACGTCTTGTTGGTGTTCTGAAAGGATGTTTGTCCAAGGCTTTGTATCACAAACGTGTATCCATTGAAGAGCTGAGAACTCTACTTGTTGAGTTTCAAGCTGTGATAAATTCTCGACCACTGACTTATCTCTCCTCTGATAGAGATTGTGAGGCTTTGACTCCCTCCATGTTACATTATGGGAGAAATATTTGTATTTCCCCTCTTAACAATTTAGCAAATGATGACCCAGATTTCACGAGTTCAAGTGATCTTAGAGCACAATATTTGAGACTATCATCAGTGCTAAGGAAATTTGAGAACTCTTGGAAAAGAGACTATTTAGTGTCCTTGAGAGAGAGACATAATAACTCTAGTAATAATCTCTCTGCAAATGTGAAAGTTGGGGACATAGTGATGGTAGACTTAGAAGATCATCTGGGTAAAGGCTATAGATCCCTCCTCTCCTTGTGTAAGGTAACCCAGCTGTTTCCGTCGTCTGATGGTGTGATTAGGTCTGTAGAAGTGAAAGTAAATAATAAACTATACATGAGATCAATCACGAAAATCGTACTTCTGGAGGTACCTGAGAGAGAATTTGATAGTGTTGAAACTCAGGTGCCAGATAGTGTGCCTCTGAATGATGCAAGACCTCGGCGTGCAGCAGCAATCTGCTGTGATCAAGAGAGAAAGGATTTAATTTCTATGGATGTACTCTAAGTGTATGTTTTGATTTAGAATTTTGGATACAGTTGCATTATTTCTAATTAAGATTCTTCTTGGGGGAGAAGGTCAAAAATTGACATTTATTCCCCTTGAATAAAAATATTCTTAGTTTTACGAGTATTTGTTTTCTAAGGTATTTCCCAGTTTCTATGAATATATGTTTAAATGTGATTATTTTGCTCCACAGAAGTTTTATTACATTAACTATATCAATGAGTTTGTATGAATTAGTATAATAATATTTAAAGTAATGAGCTACCTTTCTTGCAAATTTTATCCATCTAGATCAGATAAGATAACGTATCATCCCATTGTTGTCAAACTTCTTCCTGTGGAGATTATATATATTGTTTGATTATTGTAAGGGCACATGCCAGTAATTTAAACTTGCCTTTTGGACGAAACCCCCCTTTTCTTTGTATGTTGGGTTACAATTAAATCACTTGAGGTTTGTTACGTAACCCTTGCAAATTTGTGAATGTGACAACATTGTACTCCTCCCGAGTTCTCTTCCAGGGTGGAAATGTGACGCGGGCGGGCCGCGGGCTTCTACCAGCGGACTCCAAAAGGCAAGTAATTAGAAGATATTCTCCTGAATCCGACCACCATCATCACCTCGTGAACCATCGCATTGTTGCAGCAATGTTCTTATAAGAATACTCTGTAACCCCGTTTGATATTTGTTTGATTTTTTATCAAGTAACGTAAATTTTTGTTCATTTGTGGTAATGTTAATGTTCGCTCTTTAACGTAACTCTGATGATTTTGTTTGTGTACTTTAAATATAAAATATATGTCAAACTTTTTAATTGAGTCTTTGTGAACCCGTGTGGCATCACCCCCAAAAGAATCGGTGCAGGAAATATAGTTTGAATCAAAGGTATACGGCAGATGTCTCATAAGTAAGTTTGTTTCTCAGTTATGTAACTTGGCTTCGTGCAAAGCTGGTGCACGAATGTTTACAGTTTAAAGAAAGTTATCATATGTGGTTGTAAATTCCCCAGTGTTTCACCACAATAATAATAATAATAATAATAATAATAATAATAATAATAATAATAATAATAATAATAATAATAATAATACACTCAAATTTTCTAAGAAGAAACAAACTTTGTCTGCCTCTGTAATAATTTCTGACGGTGACAGTCAACAAATTAGACAAAAACTGAAGTGAAACGTCGTTTGTCTTTTGTTGTTTTCAGACATAAAATTAATGCGTGACATTTGGTGTTCCAGATGAGATCTGAAGCAACGGACTTTCTCTCCCGTGGGATTAATCTGTTTCAGATGGAAACACTACGCATTCGAAGGAAAAAGAATCCATAAGAAAAGTTAACTCATAAATAGATAAATGATATTGATAATAAAAATTAAAATAATAGTAATTGAACGCTAAAATAGCAATATCATTCTGTGCAAATGTATAGAAATTTGTTATGAAGTGGAATCCATAAGATATAATTAGTGACATCCCAAACCTTCATTAGTGAAGGAATAAATAGTTTGTTTATCAACAGCAATATTACAAATTGGAATCATGGTGTTATTTCCACCTTAAAGGAATTTTCAATCATGCCTAATTTGGTTGTTTGCACCAAACGCTGATAATTGAAATTTATTTATGGTTATGAGCCCTTTTGGGGTACGTAACTCTGTAGAGTTTCCATTACCTTCGATTGTTGGCGATGGAAGATATGATTTATTAGTGATTATATCTTTTGGGATTTGATCTTCTTATTTCCACTATTTTTCATAGTTTCATATTGACACAGATGTCATAAAATACTTTATATCTTCTTTTCCTCAATTGTTTTGATATATGCAAGTGACAAAGGTCTTTATCCCAAACTCATTTTTATTTTAGATTTAGACAATCTACGGATATCTTTGTTTCTAGCTAATGTCTCATCATTGTATTTTCCCTGATAGGGAGCGTGACTTCATTAATTATATCTTCCATATATATAGATATATATATATATATATATATATATATATATATATATATATATATATATATATATATATATATATATATATATGTGTGTGTGTGTGTGTATATATATATATATATATATATATATATATATATATATATATATATATATATATATATATATATATATATATATATATATATATAAATCTGCCTATTTATCGTCTTTCTATGCCAGTCTTTACCCGCAAAATTTATTTGCTCATCAACTCGTCTTCTTCTCTTCCGCCTCCTGCTTCTTCTTATTCTTTTCTTTTCCTCTATTACCTCCGTCTTTCTCATCAAATGTCCTGCTCGTGTCCATTTCTTTTTCTTATATGTTGGTAGGATGTCCTCCAGTTTATTATCTTCTCGTATTAAATAAAGACAATCCCAGAGGAATAATAGAAGAGGGAATCCCCGAGTAAAAGGTTTTACGAGCAGTCCTGACATCTTTGGTCTTGCGATAGATTTTATTACAGCTGGTGCCAGACAGTTTGCTGATGATATTGTGTAAAAAGACCTGACTAGAGAAGGAGTGGAAAGGATATTAAGAAAATAGTAACAAGCCTTTATATATTGAGATTTAAGGATAAATAGGGTCAAGATAGGATATTTGTTGATTGGGAGAAGGAAAAATGGTGCTATTAGAATGGGCTTAGATAACATCAAGTGGGTTAACATGTTAAAGTTCCTTGTGTCTAGTGTGATGAATAATGGAGGCATGGACTCAGAAATTAACCACAGGATGTACGTGGCAGGATAAACTGGAGAAGATCATCGGGAAATTTATGCGATAGGATAGTTAGTGCAAAGATAAAAGGACAGTTTATAAAAGTGTAATTAAACCAGATTTGGTTCTGACAGCTGAAACTTGGCCAGTAAAGAAGACTGAAGAAAGGAAGTCAGAAGTAGCAGAAATGAGGATGTTACGTTGAATGTACGGAATCACGAAACGGGATAGGATCAGAAATGAGTATATTAGAGGACAGTAAAAGTAGGCGAAGTGTCAAAAACAATTCAGCAAAGAAGACTACGGTGGTTTGGTCATGTCATGCAGAGAGAAGAAGATCATGTGTATCGTAGGGTCATGGACATGGAGGTGGATGGGGGAAGGAGGAGGATAAGGCCAGAGTTGGAGGGAAAGAAAAAGTAGCAAATGACAAGTGGAAAAAGAATTAAGAGAAGGGCGCCCGGAGAAATGCGAATGGAGAAGGCTTATTATACTAAACAGCGACCCCATATAGAAATATGTAAAGGCTGTAGAAAAAGAAAAAATTTGCTCTCTTATCCTTGTCATTCTTTTTCTGGGTCTTAGCGGTATTCCCATTATTATTATTTCAATGCCTCATTGAGTTGTACCTAGCTTATGTTCTAAGGCTTTAGTAAGGCTCTAAGTTTCAGCTACATACGTTAATACTAGTATGACTATCTCATTAAATGTTTATCTATTTAGAGAGAGTGGCAAGTTAAATTTCCTAATATAATGTTGTTCACGAAAATTACCCAATCCTATGCTTATCATTCTTTTAATATGAGTCTCATGTCCCGGGGAAACTGTCTATTCTGAGTATTATTCATTAACAGTCTCTAGACGAAACGCCATAACCCTTGTTTGTTGTCTCTCTACATTTCCATTAAACATTGTTTTAGTTTTACTCATATTCATTTTCAATCCTACATTTCTGCCTTCTCTATTCAAATCTTCCATCATTTTTTGCAAATCCTCACATGATTCAAAAAATAAAACTATGTTATTTGCAGATCATAAGTTGTTGAGGTATTCCCCATCTATGCAAACTCCTATATTTTCTCGATATATATATATATATATATATATATATATATATATATATAAATATATATATATATATATATGTATATATATATATATATATATATATATATATATATATATATATATATGTGTGTGTGTGTGTGTGTGTGTGTGAATATATATAGATAAAAATTTATGTACGTGTATATTGTATTTCTTTGCATGTATTGTCTCCTTTCAGACAAGAGTTCGTATTCCGTGGTAACTTGCCAGGTAGGTTAATGGAACAAAGGAAGACAAATAAATGCTCGGAAATAAATGAGCTTTCAGGCAATGTTAAAAGAAAGGCAATGAGAGGTTGGAGAGGGAGAGAAGAAAAGAAGAACCAGAGAGTATTTAGGCTTGGTCTCTCTCTCTCTCTCTCTCTCTCTCTCTCTCTCTCTCTCTCTCTCTCTCTCTCTCTCTCTCTCGTGGCAGCTTTGCGTAGCTTCTCCGCTTGCTTTGTTTGGATGCCATCCAGATTCTGTTCTGGTTTTGCGTTATTGATTCCGGGTGGAAATATCTTGTGCATAATTCGCAGCTTCTTTGGAGGAAAGCCAGCCATTGCTGCCTCCATTGTCTATTGTGCGTTGCCTTAAATATCACCTTAACAATAGACGATGAGTATTCCTTAGCCCCAACTGTGAAGGCCTTTATCAAATCTCTCTCTCTCTCTCTCTCTCTCTCTCTCTCTCTCTCTCTCTCTCTCTCTCTCTCTCTCTCTCTCTCTCGTTTTTGTTTCCTAAGCACTTCCATTCAAACTAAGATTCTCTCTCTCTCTCTCTCTCTCTCTCTCTCTCTCTCTCTCTCTCTCTCTCTCTCTCTCTCTCTCTCTCTCTCTCTCTCAGGATACAAATTCAATGAAAACTGTCGATATATGTATCCTGCAACCATGAATGAAAGCAAGAAAACTCAGCAAACAGAAAAGAAAAATGAAAGCAAAAATTAAAAAAAGGAACAAAAAAACAAGCCAAGTATATACCATGTTATACATAAAAGGCATCTATAATGCCAGTGGTTGGTGCAGATATGTGGATAATTGCAGGTATGCCCACAAAAATAAATTTGAAGGTGAATTAGCAAATATAATGGAAAAGTTGGATTTTTTAATGGCAGAATTCCTGGAAATGAGGCATGGGAAAATCCATATTACCAATATTAAATAATGGGGATGAAACACAAACCCTAATAGTGATGAATGCACAGGGTTTAGTCACGAGTAACTCTAAAAGGAAAATAGAGTTCTTAGAAGAACTAACCCAAATTGAAAAAAATAGATATATTAAATATAAGTGAAACATGGTATTCCCAAGAGACTGGCAGTGATGACCAGATAAAGGGTTTCCAAACATATAGATCAGACAGAACAAATAGGAATCAAGGGGGAACCGCAATATATGGAAGAGACATAAATCAAGGCAAAAGTCTGTGAAAAATACAGCAACACAGAATGTGAATTGATTGCGGTTGAATTTGAATTTGAAAAACTAGTGAGTATTGTAGTTTACAGACCACAAAATACTAAGGAGTTTGACATAATAATAGAAAAAATAGATGATATATGTAGAAACCATAAAGACTGGAATATACTCCTGTCCGGAGATTTTAACTTTCCTTTCGTGGGTTGGAAAGAACGGATAAAAGAAAGTGGTTGTTTATATACATATGAAAAAGAGAGTAATAGTAGCGCAGAAGATAAGAGGCAAATTGAAAATCTTCAAGATATGCTATTAGAACTTAATATGCAAAAAAATAAAGCACGTTCCAACAAGAAAGGAAAACGTCTTATATCTGTGAATGAGGTGAATTATGTTAAAGAAATAATAGTGTATAACATGGGAATTTCAGACCACAATGTCATAGAATTAATAGTCCATTCCAAAGCAAGTGATCACATAGATAATCAAAGCACAAAACGTTGGGAAGGATATGGGAAATATAATTTTTATAGTAAGAATATAAAATGGTCAGAAATAAATGAATAACTGAACAAAGAATGGAAAAATTTATTCGTAAGTGATAATATACAGGTAAATAGGGACATACTATACAAAATACTGCAGAAAATTGTTGAAAAATATGTACCGAAAAAAAAACAATAAACAACAGACATGCATACCAAGAGACAGAAGGATCTTATTTCAGAAAATTAGAAAATGGAAGAAAAATTTTGCAAAAGAAAAAGATGTGTGGAAAATGATGGAAATAAAAAGTAAGTTAGAAACTGCAGAACAAAAGATTATACAATCAAAAGAAAATAAAAAAAGGGACTTAGAAGAAAGGACACTTCAAAATATCAAAAGAAAAACCCAAAGTACTTTACTCCTATGCAAAAAAGATGAATAAAGGGAGATTAGACATAGGCCCTCTAAGAATTGAAGGATGGTTAACGAATAAAAAAAAAGGAAATATGCAACATATTAGCAGAAAAATATAAGAGTGAGTTCACTCTAAGAATTGCGAATGAGAATAATGAAACAGAAATGAGAGAAGAAAATGTTGAATATCTAACGGATATAGAGACTTATGAAACAGATATTATCATGGCTATAAACGAAATTAAAAATGGATCGGCAGCCGGATAAGATGGAGTTCCAGCGATTTTGTTAAAAAAAACTGCACACACTATCGCAAAGCCGCTTGCAATACTGCTAAGACAAAGTGTAGATATGAGCGAGATATATATTAAACATAAATTAGCTTATATAACCCCTATTTTCAAAAGTGGATCAAGACTAGAGGCAAGCAATTATAGACCTGTTAGTCTAACATCACATATTATGAAAGTGTATGAGAGGGTAATAAAAAATAAAATAATGAATCATTGGGTTAAAAATAATTTTTTTGATATAGGTCAACACGGTTTTGTGCCCGGAAAAAGTACACAACCCCAACTGATAGCACACTATGAAAACATATACAATAATATGATAAATAAGAAAGACACAGATGTGATCTATTTAGATTTTGCAAAAGCCTTTGATAAGGTAGACCATAATATATTAGAGAAAAAAAATGAGAAAGCATATTATTGTGGGAAAGATATGAAAATGGGTAAAAGAAATCCTGCAAAACAGAAAACAGATAGTGGTTCCAAATGATGGGAAATCAGATGAAGATCAGGTAATATCTGGCGTGCCACAAGGTACGGTATTAGCTATCCTGCTGTTTGTTATTATGGTCTCAGACATAGACTGTGATATTAAAAACTCTCTAGTGTGAAGTTTCGCCGATGACACAAGAATAAGTAGAGAAATTACTTGTGATGAAGATAGGAACTCACTACAAAGAGATCTAAACAAAATATATAAATGGGTGGAGATAAATAGGATGGTATTTAACTCCGATAAATTCGAATCAATAAATTATGGAAACAGAGAAGGAATGGTATATGCATACGAGGAACCTAATAACGAGACAATCACAAACAAGGAAGCAATTAAAGACCTTGGTGTAATGTTAAATAGGAATATGTTATGCAACGACCAAATAGCAACACTGTTGGCTAAATGTAAAGCAAAAATGGGAATGTTATTCAGACACTTTAAAACAAGAAAAGCTGAACACATGATTATGCTTTACATAACTTATGTAAGTAGTACACTCGAGTACTGCAATGTGATATAGTACCCACACTACCAAAAGGATATTGCACAAATAGAGAGGTCCTATACTGCTAGAATAGAAGAAGTTAAGGACCTTGACTACTGGGAAAGATTGCAGTTTTTAAAACTATGCAGTCTAGAAAGGAGAAGAGAATGCTACATGATAATACAAGCATGGAAGCAAATCGAAGGAATAACTGAAAACATCATGGCGCTAAAAATATCAGAAAGAGCAAGCCGAGGTAGATTAATATTGCCAAAAACTTTACCAGGAACACCAAGGAAGGCGCACAGGACATTAACCCACTACGCACCAGCATCGATAATGCAGCGACTATTTAATGCACTGCCAGCTCATCTAAGAAACATATCAGGAGTGAGCGTAGATGTGTTTAAGAATAAGCTCGATAAATACCTAAGATTCATCCCAGACCAACCAAGAGTGAAAGATGCAAAATACACCGGAAAATGCATTAGCAACTCTCTGGTAGATATACGAGGTGTCTCACACCAAGGGACCTGAGGGAACCCAAACATAGAATAAGGGAATAAGGCAAGTCTCTCTCTCTCTCTCTCTCTCTCTCTCTCTCTCTCTTCTGCTCCCTGAGCCCTTCCTATCAATCTAAAATCTCTCTCTCTCTCTCTCTCTCTCTCTCTCTCTCTCTCTCTCTCTCTCTCTCTCTCTCTCTCCTTTCCTTGCTTTTCATACGCAGCCTTATGCAATAGAGGCTTCAGCTTTGTTCATTAAGGAGCGCTTCTGTTATCTGCACCTTTCCATTCACCGAGAAATATTGCCCAATTAGAATAAAAGAACCAGGTATGCAGAAAACGCTTAATCTCATTAGCAATACCCACCAACGAGAGGCTCATGGTTTACGACGGCAACTCTTTAGCATATCTTCGTTTTTCTGAGCTTGTGTTTGTATGTATATATATATATATATATATATATATATATATATATATATATATATATATATATATAAATATAAATGTATATATATATATATATATATATATATTTATATATATGTATATATATATATATATATATATATATATATATATGTATGTATATTTATTATATATATATATATATATATATATATATATATATATATATATATTCGAGTGCATATATATATATATATATATATATATATATATATATATATACATGTCTGTATACATATCAGGATCTAATTACTGCAAAATTTGAAAATGTACTCTGTATGATTTCCATTAAAAGTTGAAAGAAAACAAATGGAGACGTTTCCAAGTGGTTTGTGAGGTCAATACTAGATTCCCAGGCTCTCCTTAAGAAAGCTTCCTGATGTTACATATTATATGAATAAGCTCGAATCTTAAAAATTAGTATCTATTTGATTTAAATGTGTTTGGTCCACTGGATGATTAAGCAATGTATGTTTTGATAGATTATAAGACCACTTCATTTATTTCTCCAGCATCGGGATCTTATTCAAACCTTACTAAAGATCAAAGGTTGTATATAATACGTAGCAAATGAGCATTAATTTCTCTCTGACTCAAGGACAAAATACCACATGAGGCTGATGGATGGCTTCAATGTTCCCTACCAAGATCCCTGAAGACATCAACACAAGAATTACATTCTATAAATCATATTGCTAATTAACGAGACGTAATTTTGTCCCAACCCACAGAAATAAATCCATAGCAGAAAAAGGAGCAGTTTTTGAGATACGATAAGGCAAAGTCACAAACATAATCTGTTACTTTGGGCTAAATTCATTACTTTTTATATAAAATATCAGCATACTGTAAATTCATATATCATTTATATAGAATAGCAACATACTATAAATTTATATATTTTCTATAAAATATTAAAGTACTGTAAATTTTTGGTGGTTGCTTGAATAAAAACTTTTTGGTATATAAAAAATCAACAAATCAGGGTACATTATTTATACTTTGACTCATATGGGTAATTTAAATGAGCAAACTCAAATTCTAATGCGAATGAAAATTGAACTTACAAAAAGAAAGATGAAACGTTATCTCTCCATCTGTCTGTGTTGATTTATAATGATGACGACTGGGTGCGCAAAGAACAATTTCTGTCAGTTGCTCCTTTGGGAATGCTGTCGAAGGTTCCTCATCCGAGAAAAATGTCTCTTTTGCGCTTACTCGCGAAAGTAGTTACTTACTGAAATTATTTGCAAACTTATGAATACAGGAAGCAAATTCTCTTCATTTACATAAAAAGAAAAGGCCTGATATAACAGAAGTGACAAAGAAATTAAATTGTCACTTTAAAGTAAAAGGTTTTTGGCATCTGAGCCACACCCAAAAAATATTCAATTGAAGAATATTTGGTAAAATATTACTCATTTTGCAATATCACAGAGTATATAATTTTTTCCGTTTATTTTTATATATTACTTTAATTTTTTTTTTTTTTTTTTTTTTTTTTTTTAACATTATCTTCTTGGATACTTCGGTACTTTTTGTAAACAATATTGGTTATTATGGTAAACTACGTTGAAGACAACCAATCGGAATTCGAATATGTGGAGTCTTCAGTGGCCAGCCTAAATATACGGTATGTTTCCTGTAAATTTAAAATTAAGTTCAGTCAGTCTGTTTGAAAATATTTGAACTTGACTTAATAATATTTGGAAATGATATGAACTCCTGATCATGGCAATGATTAATAATTTCTGACGAAAAAGAAGGAATTAAAGTTGCGATTATTTATTTGTAGAAAAAGACCCAACGGGGCAAGTTGAGAGGAAAGAATTGGTTGAATTAATTGCAGGAGACATTTCTACATGTATTCGGGATTTCCCTGCCAATGAAAGGGTTATCTCTATGCACTACAATTTCACGGATTCGGGAATGTTTTGTGCCTAATTAGAAAAGGTCTGCTCGAGTTTTTACAACCGCTCATTTTGAATAGGTCTACGTAAGAGGAATGGTCATATGTTACAATTTTTGCTTTAAACCTTGCTTAATCACTTTAGAGTAGAGCATCAAACACCATAGATATCAAACACCGTCTACGGACATTAAAAGTTTTTTTTTTTTTTTTTTTCTTCAGAACTGTAACTACGGAGGAGAAATCCATGACTCATCGTCTAAAAATCCGAATGTATCAAAAGCAAATTTTGTATACGGCAGGGGAATAAACCAGACACAAACATTAAGCCATTTGGTTTAAGCAAAGGTGTTAGACTTGTACGTGCGCAAGGACTTTACTTCCCGAGGGATCAATTAGTTTCAGATGGAAACACTACGCATGCGCAGGTCAAGGAATTCATGGTAAAAAAAGTTAATGGGTGAATTGAAAGATGAATCGATGAATTTAAACGTTTGATTACGATCTAAGTATTTGATAATAGATAATATTGATGATGAAAACAGAAATAATACTGTAGTAACTGATCAGCAAATAGGAATATCATTTTGCGCAAAGGCAATCAAACTTCTTATTAAGTGATATCCATTAAATATAATTGGCGACATCCCGAACGTTCATTAGTGAAGGAATGAATAGTTTCTTTATCAATAGCAACATTACAAATTATAATTATGATGTTATTTCCTCCATAAAGCAATTTTCAATTAAGCCTAATTTGGTTGTTTGCCCCAAACAATGATAATTGAAATTTATTTATGGTTCTGAGCTCTTTTGAGGCACGTAACTCTGTAGTTTTCATTACCTTCGATTTTTAGCGGTGGAAGATTTGAAATATTAG
>NC_090744.1:46139662-46167162 GCF_036898095.1 Palaemon carinicauda | reverse complement strand
TCATTTAAACGTATTTCTTCAACTACAGAAGCACATAAACACTAACATACACACAGACATGTGCACAAACACACACATATATATTTCCTTTTTTTCAACATAAACAGTTTCCATTGACCAATAGTGTTGCCTAAGAAATTAAAATACCACAATTTTAACTGTTGAATCAATGGATGAACCTATTAATATAAACACACACATGCACCTACACAAACGTAAATATAAATATAAATATATATATATGTATATATATATATATATATATATATATATATATATATATATATGTGTGTGTGTGTGTGTGCGTGTGTGTTTGTGTGTGTGTGTGTTTATGTTTGTGTGTCCAATGATGTAGGCATTATTTCTTAGCAATCCATGTTGATGATGATATGTATATTCATACATACATATATATATATATATATATATATATATATATATATATATATGTGTGTGTGTGTGTGTGTGTGTGTGTGTGTGTGTTTCTCCATACACGTTTTCTGTTATCCATTGATCTTTTATAAATATAGTAAAAGCCTTGACGAAGACTTGCGCATGTCAGACCTCATAAGAATATCCCATAAGGCTGAGAGGTAAAGAGGCAAAGTTTATTTTGTCACAAATGATTAAACTTCTCTTGTGGAGGATTAATTTTTGTTTTATTCTTATTCATTTTTTGTTTGCCATATCCAGAGAGAGAGAGAGAGAGAGAGAGAGAGAGAGAGAGAGAGAGAGAGAGAGAGTGTATCGATTGTTTGTTGTGAGAAAGATTGTTGGAATGATTGACTGTTTGTTTACCTTTTAGCTAGGTTAGGACAGTAGTAAATGTTTCGGAGAGAATGCTTTTTTTGATTGAGTGCGACTTGAGGCAGTTGCGTGTGTGCACGCTGGATTTCTATATCTATTTGATTTCGACCAGCGTTGGAAGTGATCATTTATTTTTGAGTAAGTACAGTTTTGTTTATATTTTCTTGTCGTGATTGTGAATAATAGGAAGTTTATTATTTATCTTTTATTATAGTGCGATAGTTTAGTTAGCTAGGAGTGTTTGTAAGTGATTTTTTTATTTTATTTTTATTTTCAGGCCGTGATTTCTCCTTGGATTTCCATTTGACTGCTCTTTGAAACGAAAGACCTATTGAACACCGGACTTTGAATTTGTTTTTGATATGTTTATTACGTATGATGATGATGAATATGATGATAATGATGATGATGATTACGCTCACGACTCAAAGTAATTAATACATTTTTTGATTGACTGAGAGTCAGTGTTGCCATAGTGTGGCGTTGCAACTGAGTTGTGGCGTTGGGCTTAAAGGACTGTTAGCTCTTGTGTAGACGAAGGTTTTCGCACATATATATTATATGTTCATAGACAATTTTAGTGCTTCCTGCCCCCTGCAGGGAAGAGGTATACTAGACAGTAGAAAAGGGTCCTCCAAGTTAGCATTCATTGTATGAACAAACATAAGTATCCACCTGAGATACAGACGGTCTCATGGTTTGAATATATTGTCGGATCAATATAAGTGTCAACTATATCCATTGTTTTTAAGCATACAATGATATGAGGTTTACTTAAATGAATAAGTACGAGAACTCTGGCATATATAATGTGCAAATTACAGGGCGAGATAGGACGCAATTACATTCCAATAGACATTTATTTCGAATAAATGACTAAATGGAAAACTAGTGAAACGAATGTAACATGTTATAGGAATAATACGTGCAGCATATACAGAAAAAAATTTTTCCTTCCTGAAAGGGAAAAAATGAAGAGTACCACTCTAAAGCTGAAAATTTTGATAAATTTTCCCAATATAAATTATGTAATGTTTTATACTATCAACATTGTGTACTTCAAACACATGGCAAAAGTATTATCTGTATAATACCATACCTGAGATTTTGAACAGTTTTAGTGTCACCATGGTGACACTTAATTAAAAGGTATCGCACTGGAAGTGTCAAGACGTTTTCACCCTAATTGATAGTCCCAATCAATTAACTATTCATCGCAGCACTAGACGACAGGTATTAATACACTACCTGCCGCAACCACATAATGCTTCAGTTCATGGACTTGCTTAGCGTAGTGTTTGTAGAGCACTCTGAATGATTTCCATCCATATACTGAAAAAAGTTAAGTGATGAAGCAATTTTCCTCGGATCATGACCTGCGGGTGTACTGTCAGGATCCGCTCTGCGAATGAAGTAGGTGAGCTTCGCCCTCAATTGTTTAAGGGATAAGTTTGATCCTGAGGTTTCTTCTTTGAAGAGCTGTCCTCCCCTAAAGTCTGAAGTTCTACGAATATAGACCTTTAGACACTTTACTGGACATAGAGAGACATCTTCCTTCAAAGGGCAGATTCTCCAGGGACCCCATCTTTTAGTGGGTAGCTCAATCTTGGCAAGAAAGTCTGGATCAGGAAAGAGATTCAGTTCTCCCACTTCTGTGAACTGAATGTGTACTATTTCACTAACTCTAGCCCCAGAGACTCTAGCGAACAGGCAAATAACTTTCTGGGTTAGATCCTTGAGAGAACAATCTTCATTGATCACGGATGAAGCATAATGTAGGACCTGGTCCAAAGACCATGAGATGGGCTTTGGAGGAGCTGCAGGCCTAGAATGGGGTACATCTCATCACCGCCAACTCATTGCCGCCAACTCATCGCTGCCTACTCATCCCCGGCCCAACTCATCCCTCGCCCAACTCATCCCTGGCCCAACTCATTCCTGGCAGTGATTAATGAAATTCGGTAAATATTAAAAACACCTTTATTCAGAATCAAGTATGTCTCTTTCAGGACACTAAAAATAAATTAACACCATATAATTAAAGACAAGAAATCCATGAAAATATAGAAAAAAAAAATTTGCGTGTATTCTTGCTTTACACCTGCCCAGCTGATCACATTTCCAGAACATCAAATTGCTGTCCGTTTTGCTGAATTTGTCGAAAATGAACAAATAGCCATCATGAGAAAATTTTGCTTTGCCTCTCTGACTTAAAATTGTCTCCATTGTAATGGGTTTACTGAAAGAATGTAAAACTGAAAGTGATTTATCGAAAGGTTGATAATTACTAACGTTTTTGTTGACAAACATCTGATTTCATACTTGGGTACTTTTGTTTGTAATTGGTAATTGAGTAATTGTCGTCATGCGTTGAAAGATTAAAAATTACTAACGTTTTTGTTGACAAACTTTGATTTCATAGTTCGGTATTTTTGTTTACAAAAAATAGGATTGGTAATTGAGTAACTGTAGTTTCGTTTTTATTTACACTGCCTTGCAGTGTGTGTGTGTGTGTGTGTGTGTGTGTGTTGGACCGGGGATAAGTTGGGCCGGGGATAAGTTGGGCCGGGGATGAGTTGGTGGTGATGAGTTGGCTGGCGATGAGATGGCAGCGATGAGTTGTCCCATTTCGCAGGCCTAAGCCTAGCGCATGCCTTCGGGATCTTGTTAAAGGTTTCGTTCGTCAGATCCACTTGAAAGGCATTTAAAAGAGGTCTAGTCAAGGCTGACTTGCACATAGTTATCATGTTAGCTGCAATACCTTGATTATGAAGGTGGATAAAGAAGGACAGACAGAAGTCTATTGAAATTTCTTTCGGTCCTTTTACTTTAACAAAAGCAACCCGCTTTTTCCAAGATGATACATATTGCCTTCTAGTTGACTTAGACTTGTATTCTTCTAGGAAGTCTATATTGCCTTCAGAGATCCCAAATCTTTTCTTAACCGCTAGGGCGAGAAAATCGTGAAATGAAGGTTTTGGGTTCTCTATGATGAATCGGAGACAATTAACTTCTGAACCCTTTGAGATAGTGCTGGGTACAGTACAAGGGCCAGTCTCAGCCTCAGCTCCCTCACTAGAGGGAACCATTCGCTCTTGGGCTATTTGGGAGCAACTAGAACTGCCGTCCCTTAGAAGGATCTCAGAGTGTTGAGGACCTTTAGCAGGAGATTGGATGGAAGGAACAGGAATTTCCGGGTCCATCCGTTCCAAACTAGGGACATGCCATCCGTTATCTTCTCTAGAGGGTCCTTTTATGGGGCTACATATCGAGGTAGTTTCTTGATGACGCTCGTCACAAAGAGGTCGATTTGCAGTTCCGGGACTTGTTCCAATCTGGAAGAAAATGGGTCTGCGTCTGTGGACCATTTTGACTCTATCGGCTTAAGCCTGAGTAGAGCATCCGCTATTACATTGCTGATCATTTGTAAGTGAACTGCTGATAGGTGACATCTCTTTAGGTAAGGGATGGCTAATATCACATAGATTATATAGGACAATCTCGAGCCTTATCGGTTCGGACATCTCACTATCACTTCGCTGTCCAAGCAGGCTGATCTGCGTGGAGAGTTTCCCCAACTTTAACAGGACTGCTATGGCTTCCAAAATGTAGATGATAAGGGCCTTGAACAGAAATTACCAAGTCCCTTGGACTTTCCTCTGATGGGAGTGAAATCCCCATTCTTCCGTCGAAGCATCCGTGCAGATGATCTTCGATGGTCGAGGTGGTTGCAAGGGCACGGTCCTCATTAGACTTTTGGCCTTCAACCATATGTTGAGAAGTGATCAAGGTAAGACCGATATCGGTCATTTTAGATCTCTTCGAGCGTTTGATGCGTATCTTCTCCAGACTCCTGACGCATCTTTCAGCTGTGTTCTTAGCACTGGGTCTGTCACTGCTGCGAACTGGAGAAAGTTCAGTACTCTTTCCTGTTGGCGTCTTGAAATCCTGTCAGATTACAGTAATCTCTTGACCGACCCTGCGATCTCCTTCTTCTTCCCTAAGGGAAAGGAGAGACAATGTGACCTCAGGTTCCAATGGTTTTTCAGCCATTGAAACCTTTGAGCTGGAGAGAGTCGAGACTTCTTGAAGTTGATTTTTCATCCCAGATGTTCCAGGAACTGGGTTACTTCTTTGGATGCTTGCAGACCAGCCGCTTTGGGTGCTGCCCGCACCAGCCAGTCGTCCAGGTACTTTGTTATCTGAACAGTTTCTAGGCATGGTTATTGCACGACTGCGTCCGCCAATTTCGTGAAGATACTTGGGACTGTGTTTAGTCCGAAAAGTATGGCTCTTAGAACATACTATATCTTCCATAACTTGAACCCAAGGTAGGAGGAGAGGGGGCGACTGACTAGAAGCTGCCAATAGGCATCTGTCAGGTCTATCGAGACTGTGAATGCCCCTTTTTGTAATAGGGTCCTTATGTGTAGAAGGATTAACATCCTGAACTTGTTATTTCTTATGAACTTGTTGAGTGGCGAGAAGTCCAGAATGACTCTGAGTTTTCTTGAGTCCTTCTTGGGAACACAAAACAGCCTTCCCTGGAAATTGATGGACTTTGCTTTCCTTATAACCTGTAGGCTCCAGAGCTATAGGGTATACTCTTCTAATACGGGGTTGGAGCATTGGAAGAGTTGAAGAAATGATGGTGGAGATATGTCTATTTTCCATCCTAGTCCATTCTTGATTAGGCCTTGGGCCCAAGGATCGAAGGTCCAACGATCCTATTGGATCCTCCCTCCTACCAGAAGTATCTCTTTGCTTCGATTGATCAGAAGGTTTACCTCCTCGACAACTTCTCTTGGAAAGAGGTCTTTACCCCAGATGTTGGAAGATATCAGCTTCCTGGGTTCATGTTTCACTGTTGCAGCAGCGAACACAAACTCTCTACAGGTTCTCCTAGCCTTCATAAAGGCATATAGGTCTTTTACTAAGGTGGCCATATGTATCTTGGCCAGGACCATGAGCATGTCTGGGGTACTTCGTTGGACTGCACACATCTCTATGCAGTTTTGTAGTGATAAGGAGGTCGCAAGTCTCTCCTTTGTCTCTTGTTCCTTGCACAAGAGTAACTCATAAAGTTTAGGGAGATTCTCGCTAAACTGTCATCCAGCAATGTCCGCGTCCAGTTTCCCTACTGAGAAGGTTAAGGGACTTCGTTCCAATCCTTCTCCTGCATGGGCAAGGCTAGTGACAGAGGCCTGCACTCCTCAGGGCATGGTTTGCCTACCTCCACTGCCTTGGCAACCGATTTAAATGCCTTCCACGTAAAGGGGAATGCTATTGAAGCAGGAGCAAGAAAGGTAGGGTGTTTCTTACTCAAGGCGGACACTTTCGACACTGAGTAACCTGCCTTTCTCAGGCTACTTGACAAGAGAGCCTGTGCCTTATCGTGGTCGAGAACCATGACTTCCTTCGGTTCCATCTCTTTTTCTGATGTTGGTTCATGCTTCAGTCAAATGAAGCAATCAGGGAAAGCGTTAAAGCTTTGCCAAATCTGAATTTCGTCTAAAGGGACAGCTCCTATCTTCTCTGAGATGTAGAGTTTGCCGACCGTAATCAGTATAAGCTCCGCATACCTGCAGGGATTGGCTTTGGAGCATGTCGGGAGGTTTTGGTCTCTGGGTCGCTTGAATGACCCTCAGGAGGTGATGAGTGGAGCTTCACAAAGGTCTCTCTTGAATTTCACTTCCTTTGTTTCGCCTTGTTTGCGAAAGTTTTCCATTGGACCCGTAAGATGGGCCAGTGACTGGCTCATTTTGTCTAATAGAGGGGTAAAAGGTGAAGACGTCAAGGTTAACGGCTCCAGGGCCGGCACAGACGGAAGTAATTCTGGCACGACATCGTCATCTTCTTCCATAGGTGCCTTTCTGCCCTCTGTCTCGATGGCATTTTGGATGCAGGGAGGTGCGAGTCGTGCTTGGGGCACCACCATTTCACTACTTGCTTTCAAGAACAGTAAGCTACGCATCCTATCATTAGGTAGGTATGGTCCCGGAGAGCTCATCTGGAACCCTCTTACCAATTTGCGTAGTTTCTTACGTGCCGCATCCCTAGACTCCATTGACTTGGGATCATCAAAACCTTCAGTCACTAAGGTCCGGCAGATATTACAGACTTGAGAGTCCCAATATTGCAGGGATTCGGTAATAATATTGTAGGGGGCATGAGACCTGCATGCTTTATGACTGTAAAAGTATTAAGATTGCAGAAGACTGCATCGCATTTCATCTGGGGTTCCTCCTGTAAAGTAAGGAAAACTGAATGAGTATACGATTGTTTATCTCACCTGATAAAAAAAATATGTAATTAGTCATATTTTAATTATTATAGCTTAGGATAGTAACTAGAAAGGAATAGTGAAAACACATACTTGTTTATCCCTCCCAACCAATTGCTGTAACCTCCCCCAATATTAAAAATAAAGAGTTTCCTTTATCAGGGCAACTCGATAGAGAAGGGTTCTAACCCCTAGGGATAGAAGAAGTGTACACTGCCACTGACCCTTCTAATTATTTAATATTGTGGGGTAAGTATTAACTGGTTTCCAATCAGAGTATTGAAGGAATTCTATTCTTTCAATATAGGTTCGGTCTCAGCAAAAGCCTGCACCGGGGTACACAAGATATATTAGAAATTAATTACTGTATAATAATACTATAGTTTTCGGTTTGCAGTATATACTATATTGCAAATATACTGGCTACTGTATAATCATATACTGTAGCTCAGCCGGTGTGCTGCCGGTATGGCTAGCACCTGGCGGCACGGTCCAGCTGGCATGTCGCCGACTGGACTAGAAGTTAGAAAAGACACATACTTGTGTATCGCACCCAGCCAATTGCTGTGACCTTCCCTTCCAATATCAAAACCATAGAGTTTCCTGATCAGGGAAGCTCAAAGAAAAGGGTTCTAACCTTTAAGGATAGAAAGTGTTATACAGCAAAAGACTGGGCAAGGATATCCAAGATATGTTGGAAAATAACTACTTGTATAATATATACACCAGTTTTCTATCTGCAGTATATACTGTACTGCAAATATACTGACTACTGTATAATCATATACTGTAGTTCAGCTGGCATATAGCCGGCATAGCTAGTACCTGACAGCACAGTCCAGCCGGCATACTAGCTGATAGTGAGAGAGAAAGCATGGAGTGAAGGACTGCCTTATTACTGTGTATGTTTACACTAAATAAGGATGTAAGTATATAACTTACTGCCTTCCCCTAGAAAGAAGGTTCAAATGGAAGGGGAGAATGCATAATTCAGGCTTCCATCCAACCACAAGTACCGTTGCCGGCATATGGCCGGCTGGTTAGTACCCGGCGGCACTGGTACAGTCGGCATGCCGCCGACTGAGTAAGTAACTGTCGGTGCCGGCCAGGCCGGCATGCTGCCGATCGGGTTAGTACCCCGGTTACAGGACTTGTGGACGGCAGTCTAAAGGAGAACTGAAGAATCTTTGTGACAGAAGGGTCTCCCACCGGTAGCCGTCATGGCCGGCACAACCTTCCCGGATCCTTGTCCATATGGGAAAGCTGAGTGACTAAACAGCTGCTATGTAGGAGCCCGGCCGGCCCCGCAAACCCGCCGGCGAGCGGCGAGATTGCGGGACAATGGCCATAGCCAAAAGGACAGAGAGGGGTAGGGAAAAGGGTCCTATATAAAGTGTAGAAGGTGGCCACAATGTTGCCGCCCCCACTACACAAGGGAGAAACTCTGTTTCAGTATCGGCGCCATCCTGGGTGGCAGAAGAATGTCTATTCTTCAACCTAGGGTCTGACGAAATAGTGTTAGGAGGGGCTGGCAGGTTTGCCGCCCCGCCCTCTCAACAAGGGCGAAACATCGTTTCAGTGCCGGCGCCATCCTAGGCTGTAGAAGAATGTCTGTTCTTCAGCCCAGGGTCTGCCAGCATAGGACTAGTCTTCTAAACCGCAGGGAGAAGGTGGCGGCAACATACCACCACCCGAGGTGCGGTTTAGGGAGGCTTAGCCTCCTATGCCGGCGGCTATAAGCCGGCAGGGAAGACTGAATACTCTGAGATTCTGGCAAAAACCAGAGCCGGACACTCGCTGGCAAAGGTGGGAGGCAGAAAAACCCTAGCCTAGTCAAGCCGGAGTAAACTACTCTATGAAAAGACCAGAAAGGGTTGGCGCCTGTGGCGGCACTCAGAAGGAAAGTGGGATTACCCATAACTCTCCAAAGGAGACAAGTATCTATTTATATAATTCTAGGAGATATACTATCTCCCTTACAATCAATAGAACGTTACACAAGGGTAAACGGGGAAATGTCTGAAAGTATACTACATTGCCTAGGCTAGGTAACCTAGGCAAGACAAGATCTCGGTTACCTAAATCACCGATACTCTAACGTATACGATCTACAAAGAAAGAGAAAAATTATGCATACCATAAATATCTTTACAAGTATAATTATGCCTAAATACCTTTCATAATTTATTAAAGCTATTTAAACCGGGAAAGTCGTTCTGCTAACTAAATAACACATGCCTAATGATAAATTACTCTAATTTCAGAGTGAAACAGGAGCTAAAATTATATATACTATAAAGAATCAATACTCAACTTTCCAGAGGCGAAAGAAGCTGGATATTGCATAATGATCCTCACAAAATCGATCGAAAAGGTTAGATCAACAGGGAACACCAGCATGCAAATTCGCTACAAAATTAGGAATAACCGCCATCTTGAATATGGCGCTATATTGATACTCAATAGTAGTATAGGAAATAGGGTAACCTTGATAACGGCTTTCCTTCCAAATTTGCCACTCTTCCCCCTCGAGGCGAAAATGCTATTCGGGGTGAAGATCGCTACGTGTCGTATCAAGATATACGTCCCCTGAATTATGCGATATCATTAAGAGAAATTTTAAGGATATTCGCGCCAGGAGTTAGAATTCTGGAGACCTAAAGGTAAATTCTCTGGGAATATCATTGTAGTTCATATATCCCTTGAAGCTACTATTAGGAACCTTCCATCAAGACGACATGGCTTGAGCCCAAAAAGAAAACTTAACCCATAGATAGATAAATGATTAGATAAATTAAAACGTTTGATGACATTCTAGCTGTTTGATAATATAGAATATTGATAATTGTCAGGCAGTAACGTAATTTTAAAGTAAAATCTTGTTTTTTTGCCTTTTTGCACTGATGGCTTTCATTTTTATTTTGTTTACAATTTTGTAAAGCTAAATTAAGTATTTTGCTGTTGGTTTTACCTTAGTACATATATTTTGGTTAAATGTAGTGTTTAATTTGCTTTGGTTTAAATGTAATGTTTAATTTGCTTTGGTTGAAAAAGCTTGAAGTTTTGTGGTGCCATCTATTGAGTGCATTTTGAAGTGCAGCCTTCCTCAGTATTTTTACTTCCTTGGCAAATTTTTAACAAATTTATTTTTCTTTGTGGTGACTGGGAGTGTTGTAAGGAGAGGTGACTTTTGACTCTCCTAAAGTATTCTCGAGAGTCGAGTTCAAGGCCGTTGAAGACTCTGGAGCTGCTGATCTGCCTATTGTGGATTATATATACAATTTGTCATTGAGCTGCTTCTTAATGTTGAAGGCAGTTTACCTGTGAAGCTACGTGTAAGAACAAGACTTACAACTGTGATTCAAGTGATCTACTGCTTAACCTGGACATTGGCAGTTTTGTGTAGAGCAGGGCTCGAGAGCCTTTTTCATCTTTGATGGATATATCTACTGTATCAGCACCAGAGTGGTCTTGTTGGAGTAAGTAGGGAGGCTTCTCTCAGGTAAGAGGAACATCCCCTGTATTTTGTCGAGCCATAGACGGAAAGTGTATATCCACCAACGGTTGTGAAGGGCTGTTCTGCTGATGAGAGTGACGACTTGTGACCATATTTTTGAGCAGCAGATGGACTCGTCTATATCAGTACCGGTCTGTGTCATAGGACCAATATATTTGTGCATTTAACTATTGTCAAAGCTGATGAAGGTTTAATATGAGAGTGTTGTAAGATTATGTACTTTAATATTAAGGTTTAGATTGTGATATAGGTAGGATTATTGTTTCTTTTTGTATGTTCTTCCGCTTCTTTCCTTTCTGTTTAGTAATAGGTTAGCGTGGTGAGTAAAGGCTTTTGGATACCTTAACATTAAAGATTTGATTTCCTCACTATGAGTAGGGTTTAGTTTTAGCATTAGGTGACTCATTGAGTTAATCGATGGCATATTGTGCTTAATCAATTTATTACTTTTTGTGGGCCATCAGTGTTAGTACCTTTATTGTTGTAATAAATATTGTGAAATTTTTGCTCTTGTGTCTTTCTGGTTTTCCTCGTTCCTACTGATTTGAGTTTTTGTCACTGGATTTGTGAATAAGATAAAAGAACCCGTTGTGGCTTCCTTCTAGAGGGAGTACGTAACATATTTTGGCGACCGTGACAGGATCCAGGACAAACTCAATCGGTGGTGCGAGTTACCAGACTGTGCTCTGGGTGAGATTTTTCAGTATTTATTTTTTTTTGTGCCTCATCACCTTCCTTCTTTTCTTTTTCACAATGGCTGATATAGAGTTTAACCCTGCCGAATTTTTGGCTTCTGAGAATTGTATTAGGTATTTGAGTGCTCTAACTAAAAGAAATTTGAAAGCTTGTGCTAGGTCGTTAGGCATTTCTTTGACAAATAGGGAATTGAAAATGGACGTATATAATTTGGCAAAGAATAGGCTGTGTGAACTTAAACGAACTGCTGATGAATTAACTAGTGAAAGCATGAGTGAGTCTGATGTAGAAGGGGCTCCGGGATTGAGTCTTTTTCAGGATCCGTCTCAATGTGGACTGATTTTTGAAGGGTATGGCAGTCTGCCTGATGGTAAAAGTCAGACTGAGGGGGTTCCTCGTACTGATAATGTGTCTCATGCTGTTCCTACTCGTTCGGTCAAAGGAGAAAATAAGCCACTAGTTAAGGATTTCCAGAACACGGAACTAAAGAAGTTAGAGTTCGAGGAGTTTGAGAGAATCAGAGCTCATGAGAGAACGATGCTTAGCATGCAGGTAGAGCTGGCCAAGATCCAGCAAGGTAAGAAGTGTGAGAGTACCCGCATCCATGAAGTTATTGGGGAAAAGTTTAGTTTTGGGGATGCTCTAAAACTTGTACCTTGTTTTACAGAGGAGAATGTGCCTGAATTCTTTAAGGCTTTCGAAAGGGTTGCTTCTAGGTTGTCTTGGCCTAGGGAGGTCTGGACAGTGTTGATTCAATGTCGCTTACTGGGCAAGGCTCAGAAGGTTTATAATGCCATAGAGGAGCAAGTATCTCGGGATTATGAGAAAGTGAAAGCTTTGATATTAAAAGCTTATGATTTGGTTCCCGAGGCCTACAGGCAGAGGTTTAGGAATTTTAACAAAACCCAGAACATGACTTATGTGGAGTTTGCTCGTGTAAAGCAGGAGCATTTTGATGATTGGCTCAAGAGTCGCCAAGTAACTACTTTGGCGGCCTTGAAAGAGTTGATATTGATTGAAGATTTTAAAAAATCGTGTGCTAAAGATTTAAGAGTTCATTTAGAAGACTTGAAAGTGACTTCTTTTCCCAGAATTGCTCAGTTGAGTGATGAATATATATTGACCCATAAGGTTGGTACTGAGAACGTCAGGGGTAATTTCCCTGCGGTCAAGGGTAACTGGGAGAGTAAAAAGAAAGTGTTTGTTAACCAAAATAATTCTAATTTCCAGGCTTACTCTAACTCTAAAGCAAATTCCAATTTTCAGGTCAAAAATCAACCAAACAGTAATCCTAGTGGTAATTTTGTAGATAGGAATTCTGCAAAAACTAATAATGCTCATCCTAGTCGTACTATAACAAGTGGTGTGGGAAGTAGAACCTGTTACTGGTGTAATAAGACAGGACATATCCAAGCTAATTGTTTTGCTCGTCAGAGGTATTTACAGAGGCAGACTACTTCTCCTATTGCTGTGGTGAATAATGTTAAGGCTTCTCAACAATCTGTAGAGAATGAAGAAAATGGTAACAAAGGTAATAAAGAGAATGATTCCCCCATGTGACTGTCATTTAATAAGTATATTTGGCCAGGTAAGCTGAGATTTGAGAAGGAAGTTATAAATAAAAAGTTTTTGAGGGATACAGGTGCTGCTCGATCTTTATTGTTAAGAAGTAGGTTACCTCTTAACGTGAAGATCGCTAACTATATTATTTTAAGTGGTTTTCCGGACACTGTTGTGTCGGCTCCGGTGGTTGAAGGAGAGATTGACATATTGGGTGTCGTAAAGAATATTAATCTGGCCATTGTTGATAAACTACCTATACCTGGGATAGACGGTATCCTAGGAAATGACTTGTGTAATGTGGAGGGACAAGAATTGTTTCCCATTTTAACTTTAAATAAATTACCCATTGCTGTAACTACTCGCTCCCAGAGGAAAGGGCGTAACCTCTTGAAGGACGGAGAGGATTTACATTTAGACCCTGTTCAAGTAGATGTAGAAGTAGGAAGGCTCGAGTCTGTAGGAAGTAGTGATAGTAGTAAGGTAGTTAGAGCATGGAATAGGGCTGATTTTATAAAAGCTCAGCATGATGAATTTGATGTGGAAATAACTGAGGGGGATGATATTTCTAAGCCATGTTTTGTATCGGAGAGAGGATTATTGTGTAGATTAAGCCGTTCTGCTCTTATGGAATCCTCAGAGTATCATAAGCAGATTTTGGTACCTAAACAATTCAGAGACGAATTGCTGCAGTTAGCTCATGAGGATCCTTTCTCGGGACACTTTGGGGTAACAAAAGCTTTTAAAGAGATTAACCAAGCTTTTTTGGTGGCCTAATATGAGAAGGTGTATTAAGCAGTTCTTGCGAACTTGTGTAACGTGCCAGGTCATGGGTAAACCTAATCAGGTATTGCGAAAAGCTCCATTAAAACCCATCCCTGTAATTGGTGAACCATTTTCTGAGATTGTCATTGATGTTGTTGGTCCTTTACCTAGAACTCAATCGGGATATATGTATTTATTAACTGTGATGGATAGGGCTTCTCGGTTCCCAGAGGCTTTCCCTCTTAGGAAAGTAACGTCAAAAGCTGTCTGGGAAAAGTTAGTAGAATATTTTTGTCGTTATGGGTTACCTTGTACCATTCAATCAGATTGTGGTACTAACTTTACTTCCAAGTACTTTAAGGACAGGTGTGCTGAACTGGCCATTCAGCACATCACCAGTGTCCCATACCATCCTGAAAGTCAAGGGGTTGTGGAAAGGTTCCACCAAACCTTAAAAAGTATAATTGGCAAGTACTGTTATGAAAGGGAGAGTAGTTGGGATAAGGAACTAACTTATGCGTTATTTGCAATAAGAACTCACCCAAATGAATCGACTGGTGTTCCTCCTTTCAGATTGGTGTATGGTCATGAGGTTCGAGGTCTTTTAGAAGTGTTATTTGAAGTGTTGATTGGGGGACGAAAACAAATTCAAAATCTAAATATATTTTTATCTAATTTGAAAAATAAATTGAGTGGTGTCTGGAAGTTTGCCAAAGGTAATCTGGAAGCTTCCCAAGCTAGTATGAAAGCATTCCATGATCGTAAGGCAGTTAGTCGTTCTTTCGAATCTGGAGATCTGGTTCTGGTTTTAGATATGGACCCTGATAGTTTTCTGAAACCCAGATTTAAAGGTCCATGGAAGGTAATAAGAAAGTTGTCTGACTTTAACTACGAATTAGATTCTCCAGGTTCTACTAGGAAGAGTAGAATTTTTCACATTAATAGGTTAAAGAAATATGAAGGTAGAAATCTAAGTCCATTAAATATTGTTTATGAAATGCCATGTCCTCTAGCTACTGTATTTTATGATAATGTTGATGACCATGTACCTGTAGAGAATTTAAGAACTAAGGTTGAGATTTTTAATAAGGCAAATGTTTTGTTGGAACATCTGGATGAAGTCCAGAAGAAAGATTTGTTATGTTTGATAACGGCTTTTCCAGAAGTGTTTAGAGAGGCTCTAGGGCTTACTTCATGGCTTGAACATGATGTTGAGGTTGGTGATGCTCTTCCAGTAAAGCAGGCTCCTTACCGCCTGAACCCAGAAAAAGTCAAAGTAGTCGAGAAGGAGGTACAGTATATGCTGGACCACAATCTTATTCAACCCAGTTCAAGTCCTTGGAGTTCTCCTATTGTTCTGGTAAAGAAACCTGATGGTAATTATAGAATGTGTGTTGACTACCGTAGGGTTAATCAGGTAACAAAGAGTGACAGTTTCCCTCTTCCCCGGATTGACGATTTAATAGACCGAATAGGTAATGACAAATTTGTAACGAAATTAGACTTATTGAAGGGTTATTGGCAGGTGCCATTGTCTCACAGGGCCCGTGAGATTTTGGCATTTGTCACCCCCAATGGGTTATATGAGTGTAAGGTGATGCCTTTTGGTTTGAAAAATGCAGCCTGTACGTTCCAGCGCCTTATGAATAGGGTGATATGCGGGCTGGAGGGTACCGAAATATATATTGATGACTTGGTGGTATATAGTCAGGACTGGAAAACCCATGTTGAAAGGTTAAGAAAACTCTTTCAGGTTTTACGAAAGGCTGGTTTGGTTGTAAACATCGATAAGTGTGAGTTTGGTAAGGCTGTAGTGACGTATCTGGGTCATGAGGTTGGTTTGGGGAAGGTTGCTCCTAAACATGCTAATATTGAGGTTATAGCCAACCTTCCTCAGCCGCGTAATGTCCGTGATGTCCGCAAAGTTCTTGGCATGTTAGGGTATTACAGGAGGTTCCTGAAGAATTTTGCTGACATCGCCCAGCCTTTAACTAATCTATTGAAAAAGAACACTAAGTTTTTGTGGAGTACAGAATGTGAAAAAGCATTTTCTAATTTGAAATCGGTATTAGTCTCAGAACCAATTCTTAGCTCTCCCAATTTTAATAAACCTTTTATTTTGGCGGTGGATGCCAGTGACGTGGGTGTTGGAGGAGTTCTGTTTCAGAGAGATGATGAGGGGGAATTGCACCCTGTATCTTATTTCAGTAAAAAGTTACTCCCGGCTGAAAGAAGGTATTCCACCATAGAGAAGGAAGCTTTGGCTCTGGTGAAGAGCGTAACCCATTTTTCTATTTACTTATCTAGTTCGCTCCAGGTTGAAGTGTTGACGGACCATAACCCGTTGGTATTTATAAATAAGATGAAGGGAGCGAATCAAAGAATTCAGCGATGGGCACTTCTCCTTCAGGAATATAACCTGGTCTTTCAGCATATAAAAGGAGTGGACAACAAGATCCCCGATGCACTTTCTAGGATGTGAAGTGTGGGCTGCTGTGCCGTTCCTGATTTTTTTTTATTTTCTTTTCAGATGATGTATAGGCTATTAATGTATTCTAAGGTTGTTTTTGTTTATTTTTGTGCAATCCCGGAGTTCCCGGTTTTTTTTTGGGGGGGGGGGTGTCCAGTTAGGTTAAGTAGTCTTAGTGTAAGTGTTTTGGTTGGTCATGTTTACTTTCTTATTTTCGTATTAAGGTTAAAAAAAAAAAAAAATATTTTTCCTGTTTAGTCAAATTAATTTATTTTTTTTTTCGTTGAAGGAGGAAGGTGTCAGGCAGTAACGTAATTTTAAAGTAAAATCTTGTTTTTTTGCCTTTTTGCACTGATGGCTTTCATTTTTATTTTGTTTACAATTTTGTAAAGCTAAATTAAGTATTTTGCTGTTGGTTTTTACCTTAGTACATATATTTTGGTTAAATGTAGTGTTTAATTTGCTTTAGTTTAAATGTAATGTTTAATTTGCTTTGGTTGAAAAAGCTTAAGTTTTGTGGCGCCATCTATTGAGTGCATTTTGAAGTGCGGCCTTCCTCAGTATTTTTACTTCCTTGGCAAATTTTTAACTCATTTATTTTTCTTTGTGGTGACTGGGAGTGTTGTAAGGAGAGGTGACTTTTGACTCTCCTAAAGTATTCTCGAGAGTCGAGTTCAAGGCCGTTGAAGACTCTGGAGCTGCTGATCTGCCTATTGTGGATTATATATACAATTTGTCATTGAGCTGCTTCTTAATGTTGAAGGCAGTTTACCTGTGAAGCTACGTGTGAGAACAAGCCTTGCAACTGTGATTCAAGTGATCTACTGCTTAACCTGGACATTGGCAGTTTTGTGTAGAGCAGGGCTCGAGAGCCTTTTTCATCTTTGATGGATATATCTACTGTATCAGCACCAGAGTGGTCTTGTTGGAGTAAGTAGGGAGGCTTCTCTCAGGTAAGAGGAACATCCCCTGTATTTTGTCGAGCCATAGACGGAAAGTGTATATCCACCAACAGTTGTGAAGGGCTGTTCTGCTGATGAGAGTGACGACTTGTGACCATATTTTTGAGCAGCAGATGGACTCGTCTATTTCAGTACCGGTCTGTGTCATAGGACCAATATATTTGTGCATTTAACTATTGTCAAAGCTGATGAAGGTTTAATATGAGAGTGTTGTAAGATTATGTACTTTAATATTAAGGTTTAGATTGTGATATAGGTAGGATTATTGTTTCTTTTTGTATGTTCTTCCACTTCTTTCCTTTCTGTTTAGTAATAGGTTAGCGTGGTGAGTAAAGGCTTTTGGATACCTTAACATTAAAGATTTGATTTCCTCACTATGAGTAGGGTTTAGTTTTAGCATTAGGTGACTCATTGAGTTAATCGATGGCATATTGTGCTTAATCAATTTATTACTTTTTGTGGGCCATCAGTGTTAGTACCTTTATTGTTGTAATAAATATTGTGAAATTTTTGCCCTTGTGTCTTTCTGGCTTTCCTCGTTCCTACTGATTTGAGTTTTTGTCACTGGATTTGTGAATAAGATAAAAGAACCCGTTATGGCTTCCTTCTAGAGGGAGTACGTAACAATAATAAAGATACAAAAATAAAGTAATTGAACACTAAAATAAGAATATAATTTTGTACAAATGTATTGAAGTTTATTATGAAGTGAAATCCATAAAATATAATTAGTGACATTCCAAACGTTCGATAGTGAAGGAATAAATAGTTTGTTTATCAACAGCAACATTGCAAATTTGAATCATGATGTTTTCCCACCATAAAGCATTTTTCAATTAAGCCTAATTTGGGTGTTTGCACCAAACACAGATAATTGAAATTTATTTATGGTTATGAGCCCTTTTGGGGTAAGTAACTCTGTAGAGTTTTTATTACCTTCGATTTTTGGCGGTGGAAGATTTGAAATATTAGTGATTATATTATTTTCTAATCTCCTTATTTCCTCTATTTTACATAGTTTCATATTAACACAAATGTCATAAAATACTTTAATTCAATTGTTTGGATGTAGGCAAGCGAGACGGGTCTTTATCCCAAACTCATTTTTATTTTAGATTTACACAATCTCATCATTGTATTTTCCCTGATATGAAGCGTGGCTTCATTAATCATATCTCCCATAAAAGAAAAAAAAAAAAAAAATATATATATATATATATATATATATATATATATATATATATATATATATATATATTTGTGTGTGTGTGTGTGTGTCATCAGCCATTGCTAGTTTACTGCAGGGCAAAAGCCTCCAACATGTCCTTCCACTCTGTCTATTTATCGTCTTTCTATGCCAGTCTTTACCCAAAAAAAATTTATTTGCTTATAAACTCATCGTCTTCTCTTCCTTCCCCTGCTTCTGGTTATTCTTTTCTTTTCATCTATTACCTCCGTCTTTCTCATCATATGTCCTGCACATGTCCATTTTTTTTTTCTTACATGATGGTAGGATGGCCTCTAGTTTATTTTCCTCTCGTATTGAATAAAGCCTGTCTAATAGAAACAATAGAAGAAGGAATCCGAGATTACAAGGATTTACAAGCAGTCCTGACATCTTTGGTCTTGTGATGGATTTTATTACAGCTGGTGTCAGACAGTTTGCTGATGATATTGTTTAAAAAGCCCTGACTAGAAAAAGGGTGGAAAGGAAATTAAGAATATGGTAACAAGCTCTTATATATTGGGATTCAAGGATAAGTAGGGCCAAGATAGAGTATTTGTGCATTGGGAGGAGAAAGAAAACATGGTGCTATTAAATGGGCTTAGATAACAACAAGTGGGTTAACATGTTAAAGTTCCTTGGGTCTTGTGTGATGGATAATGGAGTCATGGAATCAGAAATTAACCACAGGATGTACTGTGATATGATGAACTGCAGAAGATCGTTGGGAATATAATGTGAAAACAGAGTTAATGCAAAAGTAAAAGGACAGTTTATGAAAGTGTAATTAAACCAGCTTTGGTGCATGCAGCTGAAACGTGGCCAGTAAAGAACACTGAAGAAAGGAAGTCAGAAGTGGCAGAAATGAGGATGTCACGTTGAACATATGGAGTCACAATCATGGACAGGATCAGAAATGAGTATATTAGAGGGACAGTAAAAGTAGGCGAAGAAGATTACAGTGGTTTCGTCATGTCATGCAGAGAGACTATCATGTGTATCGTATGGTCATGGACATAGAGGTGGATGGGGTAAGGCCAGAGTTGGAGGGAAAGATAAAGTATCAAATGACAAGCGGAAAAAGAATTGAGAGAAGGGCGCCCAGGATAGATGAGAATGGAGAACGCTTATTATAATAAACAGCGACCCTATATAGAAATGTGTAAAGCCTGTAGAAAAAGAAGAAATTTGCTCTCTTACCCATGTCCTTCATTTTCTGTCTCTTAGTGGTATTTCTATTATTATTCTTCCCATAGCTCTTTGAGTTGTAACTAGCTTATGTTGTAAGGCTTTATTAAGGCTCTAAGTTATTGATCTGTGATGAGCCGAGAGAAGGTTGTGACTCAAAGACAGGATGAAACCAACTGAGTAACTTTATTACAGAACACTCTCTTTTATATAAAAAAACTCATAGCAACAGCAAATTTCATGTTCAAACCGACATGAATCAGTTAACAGTTAACTGTGAGAAAAACATGCATGTTATTTCAGGTTCTTTTTAGTGCGAGGGGAGAGCAAAGATACAAGCAGAACATATACACAAAATGAAATGTCGTTATCATGTACGATCGTGCGACACATGGTTGGTACATGCACCCCCCCCCCCCCCTTAAAATAACATACTGTACATGTTAAATAGGGCGCCCTGATCTAGAGAGGCAAACTGTAGGCGGGTCATCTGGCAGGAGATAAGCAGGTTTTAGACGATCAATGGAGACCCAGTCTACTTTGCCATGACTGTTTCGTAGGAATGCTTTCGGATTGCGTCGGATCACAAGGAGAGGGCCCGTTAAAGGGGGCGTTAGCGGTGGCTTGCTAGTGTCATTGCGCAGGAAGACGTGCGTTGCAGAGGGCAAGTCTGTCGGTATGTGATGCTCCACTGGGGGCTTGTAAATCCGGCGGCATGGAGTAAATTATCCAACGACGTGACGTATGCGCTGGAGATTGTCGGAGGAGGTTGTAGAAGGAAAAAATTCGGCAGGGATGACCAACAGGTCGCCATACACCATTTCAGAGGACAAGACATCGGGAGCATCTTTAGGAGTGGTCCTTAGTCCCAGGAGGACCCAGGGAAGCTGAGTAAACCAGTTGCAATTCTTGCAGCGGGACATCAAAGCTGCTTTGAGGGTGCGATGAAAACTTTCAACCATTCCATTGGCAGCGGGGTTGTCTGATGTAGGGTGATGCCCAGGAGATTCGCTAATGATGTCCACAATTGAGTGGTGAAAGTGGTACCCCTGTCAGAAGTAATATGCTCAGGGATACCAAATCTTGCAATCCATCCTGAGAGTAAGACAGATGTGCATGAGGCAGATGTTGCAGTTTCCATGGGAATGGCTTCAGGCCAACGAGTGGAGCGGTCGATGACTGTAAACAGGTGACGATGTCCTTGTGATGTGGGTAGGGGGCCTACAGCGTCGATGTGAATGTGTGCGAAACGATGCTGGTGGTTGAGGAAAGGTGCCCACTCCTGAATCCGTGTGTTGATGTACTTTAGAAGTTTGGCAAGAAGTACAGGCGCGGACCCAATACTTAGCATCCTTAGAAATGCCATGCCAAATGAACCTCGTCTTCAGCAGCTGTGCAGTAGAACGGCACGAGGGATGAGAAAGGCCGTGAATGAAATCAAACACCTGCCGGAGCATGGCAGCAGGAATCCAAGATCGCGGTCTCCCAGTACTAACCTCACAGAGGACAGGGGTATTGGAGTCTTCGAGGGGGAAGTCTTCCCAATGGAGGGACGTGTAGGATGTCCTACATGCCTGATACTCTGGATCCTGTCGTTGGGCTTCAGCCAAGGTGTTGTAATCCAATCCCAGTTGAATGGCAGCCAAAGTGTTTCTTGACAGGGCATCGGCAACAGGATTCATTTTCCCACGGACGTATTGAAGGGTGCAATTGTATTCAGCCACAGCGGAGAGATGTCGACGTTGACGGGCGGACCATGTGTCACACTGTCGAGAGAAGGCATGCACCAGAGGCATGTGGTCTGTGCAAATGATGAAGGGCGTACCTTCTAAGAAATGGCGAAAGTGACGGACAGCCAAGTGCGCCGCCAGCAATTCGTGATCGAAGGTAGAATAACCTGATTCTGCCTTGGACAGTTTTCTGCTGAAGTAGCCAATGGGCGGGGCAAGCCGTTGACCACCTGCTCGAGTACTGCACCAATAGTGACGTCGCTGGCATCGGTGGAGAGAAGGTGAGTGGCATGTGAGATAGGAAAAGTGAGAGCCACAGCGGTTGATAGGGCCTTCTTTGCATTGCAGAAGTCCGCTTCTTGAATGGGACCCCACTTCAGGTCCTTTGGCTTGCCCTTGAGGGAGGCGTAGAGGGGAGCAAGAGTGGCGGCGATGGCTGGCAGAAAACGGTGATAATAGTTGATCATGCCCAAGAATCCCTGCAGAACTTTGACGGTCGAGGGTGCGAGAGAGGTCCTGAATGGCTGCTACCTTCTCAGGGAGGGGATGGACTCCTTCAGGAGTGGTGCAGTGCTCTAAGAACGACACTTCGTTGGCATCAAAGGTACACTTGTCGTACCGGACTATAAGGCTGTTTTGTTGCAGGCGGTCGAGCACGATGCGCAGGTGATGGAGGTGTTCCTCTTTTGAGGAGGAGAACACAAGTATGTCGTCCACATAACATACATAGAAAGGGAGGCCCCCTAAGATGCCATCCATGAGACGTTGAAACGTGACCCCAGCATTACGGAGGCCAAAACAGGAGTAATTGAAGGTGTATGTACCAAACGGAGTGGTGATGGCGGTCTTGGGGATGTCTTCTGGGTTCATAGGCACCTGATAATACCCTTTCAGGAGGTCGAGCATAGAGAAAACCTTCGTTTTGTACAGGTAGGAGGTCACATCGGCAATATGTGGGAGGGGTTAGTGATCTGGTTCTGTTTGCATGTTCAGGCGCCTGTAATCCCCGCACGGACGGAGGGAGCGGTCTTTCTTCAGAACGATGTGTAAGGGTGACGACCATGGGCTGGAGGCCTTTTGGCAAAGGCCCATTTTCTCCATTTCGGCAAACGTCTGTTTGGCGGCTGCCAATCGTTCCGGTGCCAGACGTCTGAATTTTGAGAAGACTGGGGGTCCCGGCGTCTTGATATGGAGATAAATACTGTGCCTGGATGGAAAACTTACAGGTACGACGTGAGGTGGTGGGCGTAGGCGTCTGTGGGTGCGCTGATGTGGAGAGCGAGGCTGGAGGGTGCGGGTTAAAGAGGTGTCACCAAGTACGAATCTGCGTTGACCAATCGTCGGTGGGTGACATCGACCAGAAGGTGGAAATGAGAGAGGAAATCCGCACCGAGGATTGGCAATATGACGTCAGCAACGAGAGACTTCCAATTAAATTTACCGTTTCCAACTGATAATATTAGGTTCTCGTAACCGTAGGTGGGTATCGCAGATCCGCTGGCAGCTAACAAGCAGACGTCGGCAGGCGTAGACAAACTACGTCGTATCCTGAAGAGTTCCCTTGGCAAAAGAGAACGACATGCAACCGTCTCTACCAAAAATCGCACGCTCATTCCAGCATCATGTAAAAAGAAAAGATTAAAAACACGGGAGGCCACCGCCACGAGCGATGGCCTACTTACACCTTTTTTGGCCACTGACAATTCTTGGCACATTTCTTCGCGCTTGCCCCGAATCTGTAGTGGTAGTAGCAAAACTGCAGCAGATGGGAGGTAGTAAGTGGCTGTAGAAGTAGTTGGTTATGGCGCAAGCGAGTGGTGGGTTGGGTGGTGGGTGGCTTTGTCGCCGCTTCGGCACGTCACGTGGTAGGCGTGTATGTCCTACGGCATTCACATCAGCTTCGGTTGACGTTGAATAGGCGTCCTCTTCGTCAGGAGTGGAGGCGTTGATGGAGGTCTTGAAGTGGCTGTCCATAAGGGGCGTCGGCTTTGGTCCTTTATGGGTAAACTATCGACATCAGTATGGCAGCGCATATAGGTTCGGGTAAACGGCGTATCCAAAGGGCATGAAGTAGGTTCACCTCACGAGGAGAGCCGTCTGCGGCAGGTTGCAGGCGAGCGATACTGGTCATTTCCCTAAGGACGAGCGAAGTCCTTTGGTCCCCCAACAGTTGTTGAGAGAGCTGAAAAAGCTTTGCTATACGGGTGGCTGGCGACAGCGAGTACTGCTGCAGAAGGTATGTTTTGAGGGTATCATACGCTATTGGGGTGTATCTTTGTTCACAAAGCCAGTTGGATATTTCCAGGAAGGTGTCCTCGGGTATAGCTGCGAGAACATAATCTGCTTTGGTGGTTGAGCGAGTCACGCCCTTAATGCGAAACTGGACTTCTATGCGCTGAAACCAAGCAAACGCCTCCCTGGTGACGAATGACGAAAGTTTCAATTGGGCAGCCGCAGCGCCAACTTCCGTAGAGTCCGCCATAGTACCAACGACGGAGGGGCAAGGGGGCGTGGAAGGCGGGAGGAACAGGTCGACTTCCGGGGTCACCAATGTGACGAGCAGAGAGAAGGTTGTGACTCAAAGACAGGATGGAAGCAACTGAGTAACTTTATTACAGAACACTCCTTTATATACAAAATCTCAATGCAACAGGAAATTTCCTGTTCAAACAGACACGCGTTGGTTAACAGTTAACGGTGAGAAACACATACATGTTTTTTCAGGTTCTTTTTAGTGCGAGGGGAGAGCGAAGGTAATAGCATAATATATACACAAAATGAAATGTCATTATATGTACGATCGTGTGACACTCGGTTGGTACAGATCCATAAGTCAATACTGGTATGACTATTTCATTAAATACTTTTCTATTTAGAGAGAGTGGCAAGTTACATTTCCTAATATAATCTTTTTTAACAAAATCACTCAATCCTATGCTTATCCTTCTTTTAATTTGACTCTCATGTCCTGGGGAAACTGTCTGTCCTAAGAATTATTCATTAACAGTCTCTCGAAGATTATCCAGAACCCTTTTTTGTTGTCTCTACATTTCCATTGACATTATTTTAGTTTTACTCATATTCATTTATAGTCCTACATTTCTGCCTTCTCTATTCCAATCTTCTGAAAATCCTCCCATAATTCACTAAATAAAACTATGTTATCTGCATATTATAAGTTGTTGAGGTATTTTCCATTAATGTTAATTCCTATATTTTCTCGATAATTATATATATACATACATACATATATATATATATATATATATATATATATATATATATATATATATATATGTGTGTGTGTGTGTGTGTGTTTTAGTGGATATATATACATATAAATTTGTGTGCGTGTATATTGTAAATCTTTGCATGTATTATCTCATTTTAGACAGGAGCTCGTATTCCATAGCAACTTGCCAGGTAGATTAATGGAACAAAGGAAGCCAATAAATGTTCAGAAATAAATTAGCTTTTAGGAGATGTTAAAAGAAAAGCGATGAGAGGTTGGAGAGGGAGAGAAAAAAAAACAGGGAGAATTTATGCTTTGTTTATCTCTCTCTCTCACTCTCTCTCTCTCTCTCTCTCTCTCTCTCTCTCTCTCTCTCTCTCGTGGCATCTTTGCGTAGCTTCTCCACTTGCTTTGTTTGGATGCCATCCAGATTCTGTTCTGGTTTTGCGTTATTGATTCCGGGTGGAAATATCTTGTGCATAATTCGCAGCTTCCTTGGAGGAAAGCCAGCCATTGCTGCCTCCATTGTCTATTGTGCGTTGCCTTGAATATTACCTTAACAATATATGATGAGTATTCCTTAGCCTAACTGGGAAGGCCTGGCCTTCCTTAGATCTCTCTCTCTCTCTCTCTCTCTCTCTCTCTCTCTCTCTCTCTCTCCTTGCATTCGCGGCCTTATGCGATCGAGTCTTCAGCTTTGTTCCTTAAGGAGCGCTTCTCTTATCTCCACCTTTCCTCTCACCGAGAAATATTGCCCAATAAGAATAAAAGGACCAGATATGCAGAAAACCCTTAATCTCATTAGCAATACCCACACGCGAAAGGCTCCTGGTTTACGACAGCAACTCTTTTGCACATCGCCGTGTTTCTGAGCTTGTATATATATATATATGTATATATATATATATATATATAGTGTGTATATATCTATCTATCTATCTTTATTTATATATATATATATATATATATGTATATATATATGCATATATATATATATATGCATATATATATGGATATATATATATATATACTATATATATATATATATATACAGTAGATAGATATATATATATATATATATATACATATATGTATATATATATATATATATGTATAAAGATAGATAGATAGATAGATACACTATATATATATATATATATTTATGTATATATATATATATATATACTGTATATACACTATATATACATATATATATATATAATATGATATATATATATACATATATATATATATATATATACTGTATATATATATACATACTGTATATGTATATATGTATACACTAGAGTGCAAATATATACATGTGTGTATTCATATCAAGATCTATATACTGCTTAATTTTAAAATATTTCCTGCATGATTTCCATTAAAAGTTGAAAGAAAACAAATGAAGACGTTTCCAGGTGGTTTGTGAGGTCAATATTAGATTCCCAGGCTTTACTTAAGAAAGCTTCCTGATGTTACATATTATATGAAAAAGTCTGAATCTTCAAAAATAGTATCAATTTGATTTAAACGTGTTTGGTCCACTGGGCGATTAAGCAATATATGTTTTGATAGATTATAAGACCACTTCACTTATTTCTCCAGCATTTTGATCTTATTCAAACCTTACTAAAGATCAAAGGTTGTATATAATATGTAGCTAATGGATAGCTTCATTGTTTCCCACTAAGATTACTGAAGACATCAACACAAGAAGTATATTCTTTAAATCATATTGCTAATTAACGAGACGTAATTGTGTACTAACACACAAAAATAAATCCATAGCAGAAAAAGCAGAAGTTTTGGAGGTAAAATAAGGCACAGTCACAAACATAATCTGTTACTTTGGGCTAAATTCATTATTTGTTTACGTAGAATATCAAGATGCTCTAGAATCATATATCATTTTCTATACAATATGAACATACTCTAAATTCATATTTTTCTATGAAATATCAAAATACTGTAAATTTTTGTTAGTTGTCAAAATAAAAACATTTTGTTATATAAAAAATCAACAAATCAGTGTACACTCTTTATACTTTGACTTATATGGATAACCGAAATGAGCATAATTAAATTCTAATACAATAAAATGAAAATTGAGCTTACAAAAATAGAACGTTATCTGTCTGGCTCTCTGGGTTGATTTATAATGATGACGACTGGGTGCGCGAAGAACAAGTTCAGTCTGTTGCTCTTTTTTGAATGTTGTCAAAGGCTCATCATTCGGGAAAAAAAAAAATGTCTCTTTTACTCTTACTCGCGAAAGTAATTAATTACTGATATTATTTACTGAAATTATATACAAACTTATGAATACACGAAGCAAATTGTCTCTAGTTACAAACAAGAAAAGGCGAGATATAACCTAAAAAAAAATTAAATTGTCACCCTCAAGTAAAAGGTTTCTCGCATCTGAGCCACATCACAAAAATTATTTAATAAAAAAAAAGATATATATAAATACTTTATTGATGGTATTTGCTAGAATATTACTCATATTGCAATATCAAGAATTATATAAATTATCCGATTATCTTTAGCTATGACTATAAAGGGATTTTTTTTTTTTTTTATGATTAGGACCACTTTCTTCATGGTAAACTACTTTGAAGACAACCAATCAGAATCCGAACATGTGGAGTCTTATTTACAAACGTGTGAATACAGGAAGCAAATTGTCTTCATTTACATAAAAAGAAAAGGCCAGGTATAACATGATTTGCAATACAAACAAAATTGTCACTTTAAGGTAAAAGGTTTCTGGCAGCAGAACCACGTCACAAAAATTACTAATTTCTAGAAAAAAAAAATATACTTCATTGATGATATTTGCTAAAATATTACTCATTTTGCAATATCAAAAAGCATATAACTTCTCCGTTTATTTAATCAATGACTTTTTGTAAACAATATTGTTCATCACGCTAAACTACTTTGAAAACAACCAATCAGATTTCGAATATATGAAGCCATCAGTGGCCAGCCTAAATATACCGTATATTTCCTGTAAATTGAAAATAAAGTTCACTCAGTCGGTTTGGAAATATTTG
>NC_090744.1:46104662-46134662 GCF_036898095.1 Palaemon carinicauda | reverse complement strand
TATAAATTCAAGAGAGCAATAATGGGACTCATTTCTACAGGAGATGAATACAATCGAAGAGGAGACCAAGCTCTTGGTGATATACCACAAACTGTAAAGATAGTTGATGATATTCTTGCGAATGATTATTCTTATAAGGATCCCCTAGCCCATATCATTTCTATCTTGCAAAGATGTGATGAATATGGGTTAACCCTTAATGCTCAGAAAATTTGTGGATATAAAATCTCGAGTCATGGCTACACAGTTCATTCTCGCAAAGTGATGGCTATTGCAGACTTTCCTGTGCCACAAAATATAACAGATCTTCGATCTTTTATGAGACTTGTTAATCAGCTTTAAAGTTTTTCTTCAGTGATTGCACGTGAAGCACAACCACTCAGAGATTTACTGAAGCAGCGTAATGAATGGTGTTGGACTGCCCAACATGATTTGTCTTTTAGGAGAGTGAAGGAAGCACTTAATGCACCCCCTATACTTGCACATTTTGATGCAACTTTGCCAACCATGTTGCAGACAGATGCGTCACAACTGCATGGTCTGGGATTTGCTTTGCTTCAAAAGCATGGAATGGACTGGAAACTAACGTAATTTGGCTCAAGATTCCTTTTAGATGTCTATTCAAGATATTCAGTGACAGAGCTGGAAATGACAGCTGTATTATGGTCAATAAAGAAATGTTATACTTACTTGGCTGGATTACCTCATTTTGATGTTGTGATAGATCATACACCATTGATACCAGTTCTTAACAGTAAGTCACTTGGTGAAATTGTAAACCCAAGACTTCAACGCATGAGAGAGAAGTCAAGCGTACTGTTCACTGGCAGAAAGGAAGTACTCATTGCATTCCGGATGCTTTATCACGTGCACCAGTTCATGATCCTACAGAAGAAAATTGTTTGAATGACGATGGATCCACTGATCCTTTGCATGTTGCAATTGTGAATGCCCTTAACATCCATGAAGATGGCATACTTCTAACACCAATGAAGGACAAAGCGCTAGAAAAAGTACATGTTGCTGCTGAACAGGATGCAGAATACAATTCTCTTCGGGAGATTATAATAAAATGTTTTCCTGAACACTGCCATAATTTGGAAGTAGAACTAAGGCCTTTCTGGAATATACGTGATATGCTTGCTGTAGATGATGACCTAATTGTTTATGGAGCAAGACTTCTTATACCCAAGAGACTTCGACGTGAAACCCTTGAATGTCTTCATAATGGTCATCAGGAATAGACCGCACTAAAAGAAGGGCGCGGCAAACTGTTTATTGGCCTAAAATTGACAGAGATATCTAAAATATAGTTTCATCTTGTACCAAATGCTGTTCTCTTCTACCAAATCAAAGGAACGAACCTTTATGGCAAGAAGAAGATCAACCAAGTAGTTTTTGAATCCGTATCTGCATATTATTTTCATGGGTCAAACTTATCTTGTTTATGTTGATAAGTGGTCTGGATGGCCTTGTGTATCTTCGTGTCAGGGTAAAGTTTCTGCAACCAATCTAATACAGTCACTGAGGGCTATATGCTCAGATACTGATGTTCCTGTGTTGGTGAAAACTGATGGAGGACCACAGTTTGCTTCATCAGCTTTGAGACTTTCTTTTGTCGTTGGGGAGTAGAACATCGCATTACTTCGCCATATAATCCGAAGGCAAGTGGGAATGCAGAAGCATCTGTGAAAATTATCAAGAAGCAGATTATGACTACTACTAAGAATGGGAATTTAGATGCGAATGAATTCACCCATGGAATGTTAGAGCTTAGGAATACACCTCGTGCTGATGGCAGATCACCAGCTCAAGTTTTACTTGGTCATCCATGCAGGTCTTTTATTCCAGCACATCGTCGCTCATTTGCCAAAGAGTGGCAAAGGAAAACAGAGGAATGTGATGTTAAGGCAGAGTATTTGTGAAGTCAGGCGAAGCAAATATACGACAATACTGCCAGACCCCTTTCTCAATTGAGAATGGGTAGTTATGTTGATATTCAAGATCACAATACAAGACTTTGGAATCGTCCAGGTGTTGTTGTCGGCATTGGATCCAGACGAGATTATCTTATAAAGTTGGGCAGTGGGCGTATTCTGTGGAGAAACCGTAAGTTCCTGAGACCACATCAACCTTTTCTACCAATATATGGATCAAGCCTTGAGGCAACTAATACTCTCAATAAACCAAAGGATGTGGAGAGGTCAGAAGATAATTCTACTGCCGCGGTTATTGACAAATCAGTTTTGCCTACACCAGCTCCATGTCGTAGTTTGCGGCATAAGAAAGAACCTGATCGTCTGCAAGTAAAATGGAACAAAAATACATATGGGTAAAAAGGATCTTCAGACACTAGGAGTTATATATCACCCTAGGCGTTTTAAAGGGAGGTGTCTGATATACCTCCAAATGTTTATGTTTATTTGTTTACTAGTCATGTAATGGGTTGTTCGGAAATTATATTGTAATGGCAATTGGTTTCAAATGTAAATAAACAAGCGAGAGTTTTGTAAATACTTTTCTTCTATCTTTATGTAACGAATATTGTTAGTCTTTATTTAGCCAACAGTTTGTATAGTAACCTCATTAACCCTGGATAGGTACGATGGGTCGTTTGCGACCCCGAGCGTCAAAAAAAAACAGGTTTTTCTCACGTGACTCACCCCCGTGACTGAATTTGTGGGTGATCGACCTGCAGGAGGTGTCTCCCCTACACGCTCTAGTAGTGTCCAGATGTGCATTGCTGTAGCTGTACTCCTTCCCCGATTTCTGAGACGCGTCGGGGTCGTTCGCGACCGAGTTTACCCTTCTAAGGTAGTTTGCATAATTATCAAAGTTATTACGTATTATGAAATTGTCGTAGAATGGTGCAACTTGTATAGGTTATCAGTTGTGGAAAGTCTTGGTGGATTGTTTGGCTACCATGTGCATGATTTTTTTTTTAGTTAAAATGTCGTTCATCACCACGAGGACCATTTTACCGCGAGTGCCCCTTTTTCATTTTTTTTCATTTTTTTGCCAAGTCATTTTTCCGTAAGATATTGCCAAATAGGGTCGTAAAACTTTTGCTTGTTTAGTGTTGGAAAGTGTGTCTAGATGATCTGGCTACCCATGCATGACTTTGTTTTTGTCAGATACGACGTAGTTATTGGTATATTGGGTATTTAACTGCGGTTACCAATTTCTGTTTTTTTTTCAATATTTGTAAAAATTACTACGTAGTAAGGAATTGCCGTATATTATTCATTTTTTTTTCATGTTTATGTGTTAGAAAGTGTGCCTTGATGGTTGGGCTAACACGTGCATGTCTTTTTTTTTATCTGAGATGCCGTATATTAGAATGTCGGGCATTTTACCGCGAGTGTCCCTTTTTCATTTTTTTTCATTTTTTTGCCAAGTCATTTTTCCGTAAGATATTGCGAAATAGTGTCGTAAAACTTTTGCTTTTTTAGTGTTGGAAAGTGTGTCTAGATGATCTGGCTACCCATGCGTGATTTTGTTTTTGTCAGATACGACGTAGTTATTGGTATATTGGGTATTTAACTGCGGTTGCCAATTTCTGTTTTTTTTCAATATTTGTAAAAATTTACTACGTAGTAAGGAATTGCCGTATATTATTGATTTTTTTTTCATGTTTATGTGTTAAAAAGTGTGCCTTGATGGTTGGGCTAACACGTGCATGTCTTTTTTTTTATCTGAGATGCCGTATATTAGAATGTTGGGCATTTTTCCGCGAGTGCCCCTTTTTATTTGTTTTGCATTTTTTTGCTTAGTCATGTTACCGTAAGGAATTGGCAAGTAGTGTCGCAAAACTTATTTTTTTATAGTGTTGGAAAGTGTTTCTAGATGATCTGGCTACCCATGCCTATTTTTTTTAGCCAAATATGGCGTATATATAAGTATGTGTTCGATTTTCCTGTGATTGCCATTTTTTCGTTTTTTCCCATTTCTTTCAAAATTACTACGTACTAAGGAACTATCACAGAGTAATATTTCATTTATATGTTTATTTGTCGGAAAATGTGCCTTGATGGTTTGCCTAGCACGTGGCTGAAATTTTTTTTTTCTGAAATGCCGTATATTAGAATGGCCATTTTTCCACGAGTGCCCCTTTTTATTTGTTTTGCATTTTTTTGCTTAGTCATGTTACCATAAGGAATTGGCAAGTAGTGTCGCAAAACTTATAATTTTATAGTGTTGGAAAGTGTTTCTAGATGATCTGGCTACCCATGCCTATCTTCTTTTTTTAGCCAGATATGGCGTATATATAGGTATGTGTTCGATTTTCCTGTGATTGCCATTTTTTCGTTTTTTCCCATTTCTTTCAAAATTACTACGTACTAAGGAACTATCACAGAGTAATTATTCATTTAGATGTTTATTTGTCGGAAAATGTGCCTTGATGGTTTGCCTAGCACGTGGCTGAATTTTTTTTTTCTGAAATGCCGTATATTAGAATGTTAGCCATTTTTCCGCGAGTGCCCCTTTTTATTTGTTTTGCATTTTTTTGCTTAGTCATGTTACCGTAAGGAATTGGCAAGTAGTCTCGCAAAACTTATATTTTTATAGTGTTGGAAAGTGTTTCTAGATGATCTGGCTACCCATGCCTATCTTTTTTTTTAGCCAGATATGGCGTATATATAGGTATGTGTTCGATTTTCCAGTGATTGCCATTTTTTCGTTTTTTCCCAATTCTTTCAAAATTACTACGTACTAAGGAACTATCACAGAGTAATGATTCCTCTAGATGTTTATTTGTCGGAAAATTTTGTTTACTTTTTTTTTTGATTGAATATCATCAATTTTTTTTAGCTAAAATATTATATTGTTTTACATTTTTTTTTTTTTCGATTTTATTTCCCTTCAAAAAAAAATTTTTGGGTCAGAATTTTAATTTTATAGTCGTAAAATAATCGTCAATTATCCAGCAACCCACCATACAATTTTTATGCATAGCCAATAATAATTAGATTAGTAAATAACACCTTGAAATTGACATACCCTTCCTACATTTCAAGTGGCAGATTAGGGAGTCTGAGTCAGTGTGGTTGGCGGCCATTTTGTGGACATATCCGAAGCGTTAGCTGCCCTATCTATATATATTCTTGTTCCCTATAGAATTTGTGATATTTTGGTATATTTTTACCTGCATAAATATCATATTATATATTAAATATATGTATTTTTTTACGAAATTTTTAAGTACTCAAAAAATTACCTTTAGATATGGCCCCTGATATAAATGTAATTTACAAAATAATGAAGATTTTTTTACATATTTATATTTTAGGATAACATATGTTTATTCCCTAAAAAAATTAGCCACTTCCTATTTCATTTGGGTACCCAAAAAAATTCATGAAATTTGGACAAATTGTTTTGGCCAAAAAAAGTTACCCTTTTTTTATCATTTCAGATCTTCACCTCCATGGGTCTGACTTCATCCAAAATACATCAAGATGTGTCCTAAACATTCAAGAATCAATTCCTAAAAGGAATTGTGTATATATGTATAAACTTTTTTTATGAATTTTTATGTCAGGTCTTTTTTTTTCTACTTAATTTTTTAAAATATTTATAATAAATAGTTTTTCTGCAGATGAGTAGTATTTATCTTTACAGTTGATTTAAGCATTCATTGAAGTTTTTTTTGGCAAAACAAAAAAGGAGGTTACTGCAAAAACTGATTTTTCAAGAATTTTTTTTGGCGTCGGGGTCGTTCGCGTCCGAGTATACCCTTAAAGGGGTGTCCGAGGAGCGTACCTATCCAGGGTTAAAGAGACCTATCATTGTTCGTGTTTCTTTGCCAGCCTACAAGAGATTAAATAGTTTTAAAAGCGGATATTCAACAACTGACCATATCCATGTAATTAACCAGCTAATGGGGAAATAACAAACCACTATGTATGGTATTCAAACACAATGAAAAAGCTTTAATTCTGTCAAAATTTTATCAGTAAGGAAATACTTTTCAAGACAAATAATAAATGATACTTATCTTAGATCAATTGAAGATACGGGTCGTGTATTAATCATAAAACTATATAAATTTAGTGGAATATTTTCAATTTAGAAAAGCAATTAGACAAGGAGACCTTACATCTCTAAAATTATTTGTAGCATGCCTAGAAGTTTTAGGAATTTAGATTGGGAAAATATAGAAATTAACGTTAGTGCGGAATTCATTAACAACTTAAGATTTCCTGATGACTTAGTTCTATTTAGTGAAGCATGGAAAGAATTACAAAAGATGATAGTAGATTTGAATAGAGAAAGCAGAAATGTAGGACTGAAGATGAATATGAGCAAAAATAATATAATGTTCAATGAAAATGCAGAGACATCAAATAAGGATTATGGACGATCCTCTATTGATTTTTAATGATTGATTGATTGATTATGACTTATCTGGCAACCTGACATCTAAGGTCACTGACACCGATAATTTCTAATGAATTTATGTAATTAGGACAGAACAAGTGTTTCCCCAGGACATGATACCGTTATTAAAAGAAGGAAATGCATAGTATGGAGATATTTTGGTTAACAAAAAGAGGTTAGGAAAAGAAAAAGGCCACTTTCTCAAAAAAAAAAAAATATATATATAACTTTGGGGACCTACTATAGCATTAGAACATAACTAGTTGCATCTCAAGGAGCTATGGAGAGAACAACGATGGGATTAACACTGAAAAAGAGAAAAAGAGAAACATTGATAGGAAAAGGACGTGTGCAGGGCATATAATGAGAAGGAGAGATGATATAGAGACATTAAGAATAACAAAATGGGTCCAAAAAAATGCAAACGAAGCAGGGGAAGGAAGAAAAAGTATTGGATTCCCGAGTTAAGAAAATTTGTTGGTATTTATATGCATACATGATTATGAATAATATTATGTGTGTATATATACACACACACACACACATATATATGTATATATATATATATATATATATGTATATATATATATATATATATACTGTATATATATATATATTGTATATATATATATATATATATACATATATATATATATTTAGATATATATATATACATATATATGTGTATATATATATATGAATATATATATATGTATGTATATATATATATATATATATGTATGTATGTATATACATATGTATGTATATATATATGTATATATATATATATATATATACGTGTATATATATATATATATATATATACATATATATATATATATATATATGTATATGTATATATATACGTATATATATATACATATATATATATATATATATATACATAAAGTAAAATAATTCCTTACTCTAAAATGGGAATGCACGGTAACAAAAATCTATTCGAAAATTTGTTTTGGATGATGGTTTTTATGAAAAATTAGTTACCTAATATATGTAATTGGAATCTTTTTTTCTTTTCCGAGTTACTTGATTTGTGAATTTTAACGTCTTTTAATTTTTTAAGTAAAAGATAGAAATCTAAATTTTCGGAGAAAATGTGGGCTGGCTATAGCCTCACCCTCCCCCCCTTACCCTGCGCCAATGGATGTTCTTTGATGATATACATTTTGTGCAGAAGATTCCTTTGAACGTTGAGATGATTAACACAGATGTCATAAAATACTTCAGATCTTCTTTTCCTCAATTGCTTTGATGCACGCAAGCGACACTGGTCTTTATCTCTAACATATTTGGTTTCTGTTTTTAGATTTAGACAATCGCCGGATATCTTTGTTCCTGGCCTTTGTTACGTCATATTATTTCCTCATACGGAGAGAGGCTTCATGAATTATTTTGCCCATTTTATATATATATATATATATATGTGTGTGTGTGTGTGTGTGTGTGTGATGGTTAAATATTTAGACATGCAAACCCACCCACATGCACCCACCTTTCACCATTACCCAAGGGACTGTGAGTGATAGGTTTAACAGAAAATATGTAATTATACATATATATATACATATATATATATATATATATATATATTCAAATAAGCCATATATATTTTTGATACATTAATGTCTGGATTCTCTTAACGACCTCGGGATCAGAGCCCCAGGCGAAATCACACAAAGACAAGAGCTTGTGTCCGGCCGGGAATCGAACCCTGGTCGGCAAGCTTGTATAGACAGTGACTAAACCACTTTAAGTGGTTTAGTCACTGTCTATACAAGCTTGCCGACCAGGGTTCGATTCCCGGCCGGACACAAGCTCTTGTCTTTGTGTGATTTCGTCTGGGGATCTGATCCCGAGGTCGTTAAGAGAATCCAGACATTAATGTATCAAAAATATATATGGCTTATTTGAATATGAAAAACACGTCTAAATGTGCAAAAATTTATCATATATATATATATATATATATATATATTTATATATATACATATATATATATATATATATATATGGGAAGGCTGTTGGGCCTGAAGGCTAACCAGATGAGATGAGGGAATATATTATTATTATTATTATTATTATTATTATTATTATTATCAAATGCTAGGCTGCCTCCCTATTTGGAAAAGCAGGATGCCATAAGCCCAGGGGCCCCAACAGGGAAAATAGACCAGTGAGGAAAGGAAACAAGGAAAAATAAAATATCTTAAGAATAGTAAAAACATTAAAATAAATATTGACTATATAAACTATAAAAACTTTAACAAAACAAGAGGAAGAGAAACTAGATAGAACAGTGTGCTCGAGTGTACCCTCAAGCAAGAAAACTCTAACCCAAGACAGTGGAAGACCATGGTACAGAGGCTATGGCACTACCCAAGACTAGAGAACAATGGTTTGATTTTAGAGTGTCCTTCTCCTAGAAGAGCTGCTTACCATAGCTAAAGAGTCTCTTCTACCCTTACCAATAGGGAAGTAGCCACTGAACAATTACATTGCAGTAGTGAACCCCTTGGGTGGGGCAGAATTGTTTGGTAATCTCAGTGTTGTTAGGTGTATGAGAATCTGTAAAGAATAGGCCAGACTATTCGGTGTCTATGTAGGCAAAGGGAAAGAACCGTAACCAGAGAGAAGGATCCAGTGTAGTACTGTCTGGCCAGTCAAAGGACCCCATAACTCTCTAGCGGCAGTATCTCAACGGGCAGCTGTTGCCCTGGCCAACCTAATGTTGATATATTCTTTGACCTCTTTAAGATGATTTAAAATAAATAATGCCAGATAGCTGGAGAAAGAGTATCATGGTCCTATATTTAAGTAAAGTATGATCTACATTACTGCTTATACTATAGAGAGATAATATTGAAATCTCAAAGTATGAGGATCAAATTGGATTTATACCAGGAAACAGTGAAGTATATGCAATTTAAGCATTAAAAAAACTAAAAAATAAAAAAAGATATGCACAATGACAGAGGTAACTACATCTGGTTTCTATTGATTTGGAGAAAGCATAATAATAAAATATGGAGATGTATGAAAGAGAAGTTGTTTCAGGAAAGTGTGTAAAAATAGTTCAGGATATGTATTCGGGGGTTACCACCTAAGTAAAGGGCAGTTGTATGAACAACAGGGATGTTAAGTGTGAGATCTAGTTTACACCAAGGTTTTGCTCTCAGTCTTGACATCTTTGGTCTTGTGATGGATGTTATTACAGCTGGTGTCAGGGAGTGCCCTGGAGTATGATGTTTGCTGATGTTGTTTTCATAGGCCTGACTAGAAAAAGGGTGGAAAGAAACTAAAAATATGGAGACAAGCTCTTGAAGATTGGTATTTAAGGATAAATAGGGCCAAGATAGGATATCTGTGGATAGGAGGAGAAGGAAACCAGGGTGTTATCAAACTAGGCCTAGATATCATCAAGTTGGTTCACAATTTCAATTTCACTGGGTCTTGTGTGATGGATAATGGCGGCGTGGACTCAGATATTAACCACAGGATATAGTGTGGTTGGATGAACTGGAAAAGATCACCAGGAATCTTATGAAATAGGAGAGTTAGTGCAAAGGTAAAAGGACTGTTTATAAAAGTATAGTTAAACCAGCTTTGGAGCTGAAACTTGGCCAATAAAGAAAACTGAAGAAAGGAAGTCAGAAGTGGTAGAAATAACGATGCCACGTTGAATGTACGGAGTCACGATAAGGGACAGGATCAGAAATGAGTATATTAGAGGGGCAGTAAAAATAGGCGAAATGTCAAATACTATTCAGAAAAGAAGACTACAGTGGTTTGGCCATGTCATGCAGAGAGAAGATCATGTGAATCATAGGGTCATGGTCATGGATGTGAATGGGGGAAGGAGGAGGTTAAGGCCAGAGTTAGAGGTAAAGATAAATTATCAAATAACAAGCGGAAAAAGAATTAAGAGAAGAGCGCCCAGGAGAGATCAGAATGGAGAAGGATTCTTATAATAAACAGCGACTTCATATACAGATGTGTAAAGGCTGTAGAGAAAGAAGAAATTTGCTCTCGAATCCACGTCATTCTTTTTCTGTCTCTTAGTGGTATTCACATTATTATTCTTCCCATAGCTCTTTGAGTTGTAACTAGCTTATATTCTACGGCTTTAGTAAGGCTCTCAGTTTCGGATACATAAGTTGATACTAGTATGACTATCTCATTAAATACTTTTTTATTTAGAGAATGTGGCAAGTTACATTTCCTAATCTCATTTTGTATACTAAAATCACTCAATCCTATGCTTATCCTTCTTTCAATTTCACTCTCACGTCATGCGGAAACTGTCTGTCTTAAGTATTATTCATTAATAGTCTCTAGAAGATCGTCCATAACCCTTATTTGTTTTCTTTCTATATTTTAAACATTATTTTAGCTCTACCTCATATCCATTTTCTTCCCTCTCTATTCAAATCTTCCATAATTGTTTGCAAATTCTCCCATGATTCACTAAATAAAACTATGTTATCTGCAAATCATAAGCTGTTGAGGTATTCCCCATTAATGTTAATCCCTATATTTTCTTGATATATATATATATATATATATATATATATACATATATATATGTGTGCGTGTGTGCCTGTGTATGGATATATATATGTGATAATTATATATTACATGTTTAAAACACATGACCTAATAGGTCACTGTGGAAGTAGAAGCGAGTGTGAGAAGTGCTGTAGTCATATCATAGCAGGATGCGAATACCAAACCTCAGCAATGTAACATTTTTCAAGAAGAGTAAACACTAACCAGTCCGTGAGAAAGGTTGCCTGTGAGAACGGAACTGAGTATCTTCCGGTATTAATGTGGTGTTTACATAAATCCTTAAGTGCTGAAATAACTTTAACATGCATATGGATATTTGTATCAGTTTACTCGACGATGTCATACGGAATGGTCATCCGACCAAATCAGCTATACTCCTGTGATGGAGATGTTAACACTGTTGTTCGTAAAGAATAAACCATTTTAAAGTTAACTTACTTCGACTTTACTTGAAGATGTAACATACCAACTTTAATAATTAACACATTTTAGATGACATTTGGAGAGAACCCAATATGTGTGTTAACAGTAGCCCACTAATATATATACATATAAAATTTGTGTGTCAGTATATTCTATTTCTTTCCATGTATTGTCACATTTTAGACAAGAGCTCGTATTCCATGGCAACTTGCCAAGTAGGCTAATGGAACAAAGGAAGCCAAATAAATGCTCGGAAATAGATTAGCTTTTAGGAGATTTTAAAAGAAAAGCGATGAGAGGTTGGAGAGTGAGAGAAAAAAAGAACCAGAAAGTATTTATGTTAGCTCTCTCTCTCTCTCTCTCTCTCTCTCTCTCTCTCTCTCTCTCTCTCTCGTGGCAGCTTTGCGTAGCTTCTCCGCTTGCTTTGTTTGGATGCCATCCGGATTCTGTTCTGGTTTTGCGTTATTGATTCCGGGTGGAAATATCTTGTGCATAATTCGCAGCTTCCTTGGAGGAAAGCCAGCCATTGCTGCCTCCATTGTCTATTGTGCGTTGCCTTAAATATCAGCTTAACAATAGACGATGAGTATTCCTAACCCCAACTAGGAAGGCCTGGCCTCTCTCTCTCTCTCTCTCTCTCTCTCTCTCTCTCTCTCTCTCTTTCGTGGCAGCTTTGCGTAGCTTCTCCACTTGCTTTGTTTGGATGCCATCCAGATTCTGTTCTGGTTTTGCGTTATTGATTCCGAGTGGAAATATCTTGTGCATAATTCGCAGCTTCCTTGGAGGAAAGCCAGCCATTGCTGCCTCCATTGTCTATTGTGCGTTGCCTTAAATATCAGCTTAACAATAGACGATGAGTATTCCTAACCCCAACTAGGAAGGCCTGGCCTCTCTCTCTCTCTCTCTCTCTCTCTCTCTCTCTCTCTCTCTCTTTGCATTTCTTTCGCAGCCTTATGCAATCGAGGCTTTGTTCATTAAGGGGCACTTCTGTTATCTCCACCTTTCCACTCACCGAGAAATATTGCCCAATAAGAATAAAAGGACGAGATATGCAAAAAACGCTTACGATGGTTTACGACGGCAACTCTTTTGCATATCACCATGTTTTTTAGCATGTGTGTGTTTATATATATATATATATATATGTATATATATATATATATGTATATATATATATATATATATATATAATATACATATATATACATATATATATTTACATATATATATATATACAGTATATATATATACATATATATATACAGTATATATATATATACATATGTATATATATGTATATATATATATATATATATACAAGTATATATATATATACTTATATATATATATATATATATATATTTATATATATATGTGTGTGTGTGTGTATATACATATATATATATATATATATGTGTGTGTGTGTATATATATATATATATATATACTCACACTCGAGCGCATATATATACATGATATATTAACTGAAAAATTTGAAAATGTATTCTGTATGATCTCCATTAAAAGTTGAAAGAAAACAAATGAAGACATTACCAAGAGGTCTGTGAGGTCAATATTAGATTCCCATGCTTTCCTTAAGAAAGATTCCTGATGTTGGATATTTTATGAAAAGCCTGAATCTTAAAAATTAGTATCTATTTGATTTAGATGTGTTTTGTCCACTGGAATATTAAGCAATGTATGTTTTTTTATAGATTATAAGACCACTTCATTTATTTCTCCAGCATTGTGATCTTATTCAAACCTTATTAAAGCTCAAAGGTTGTATATGATATGTAGCAAATGAGCATTAATTTCTCTCTAACTCAAGGACAAAATACCATATGAGGCTGATGGATGGCTTCAATGTTTCCCACTAAGATTACTGAAGACATCAACACAAGAATTACATTCTTTAAATCATATTGCTAATTAACGAGACGTAATTGCGCCCTAAAACACAGAAATAAATCCATAGCAGAAAAAGTTACGATAAGGCACAGTCACAAACATAATCTTTAACTTTGGGCTAAATTCATTACTTTTTTATATAGAATATCAACATTATCTATATTCATATATTTTTTATACAAAATATCAACATAATCTAAATTCTTATATTTTCTATAAAATATCAAAGCACTGAAAAATTTTGTTGGTAGCAAAAAATAAAAACATTTTGGTATATAAAAAATCAACATATCACTGTACATATTTTATACTTTAATTCATGTGGGTAATTCTAATGGGCAAACTTAAGTTCTAATGTAATATGAATGAAAATTGAACTAAAAAAAAAACGAAACATAAAACGTTATCTCTCGATCTGTCTGGGTTGATTCATAATGATTACGATTGGGTGTGCAAAGAACAAGTTCTGTCTGTTGCTCCTTTGAGAATGTTATCAAAGGTCCCTCATAAGGAAAAAAAGGTCTCTTTTGCTCTTAATCGCCAAAGTAAATACTTACTGAAATTATTTACAAACGTATGAATACGGGAAGCAAATTGTCTTTATTTACATAAAAAGAAAAGGCCAGATATAACAGAATTTGCAAAACAAATGAAATTGTCACTTTAAGGTAAAAGGTTTCTGGCATCAGAACCACATCACAAAAATTACTCATTTCTAGAAAAAAAAAATATACTTCATTGATGGTATTTGCTAAAATATTACTCATTTTGCAATATCAAAAAGCATATAACTTCTCCGTTTATTTAATCAATGACTTTTTGTAAACAATATTGTTCATTACGGTAAACTACTTTGAAGACAACCAATCAGAATTCGAACATGTGGAGTCTTCAGTGGCCAGCCTAAATATACCGAATATTTCCTGTAAATTGAAATTGAAGTTTAGTCAGTCTGTTTGAAAATATTTGAACTTCATTAAAGAATCTGTGGAAACGATAAGACATCCTGGTGATGGCAATGATATATAAATTCTGACAAAAAAGACTCAACAGGGCAAGATGAGGGGAAAGAATTGATTGAATTAATTGCAAGAGACATTTCTACATGTATTCGGGATTTCCATGCTCTGCAATTTCAAGGATTCAGGAATGTTTTTGGCCTAATTAGAAAAGGTCCGCTCGAGTTTTTACAACCGCTCATTTTGAATAGGCCTACGTAAGATGAATGGTCATACGATGCAATTTTTTGCTTTGAACATTGACTAATCGCTTTGGAGCAGAGCATCAAACATCATAGATATCAAACACCCTCTACAGACATTAAAGTTTTTTTTTTTTTCTATTTGCTATTAGTTCGTATATTTTGCCTTTCCTAGTTAGAATGAACATGATAATTTCAGGATTGTAATTACGACGGAGAAATCTATGACTGGTCGCTTAAAAATCCGAATACATCGAAAGTAAGTTTTGAATACGGAAGAGGAACAAACCAGACGCGAACGCTAAGCCACTTGGGTTAAGCAAAGGTGTTGGACCTGTGCATGCCCTGGCAGAACGTGTTTTTTTTTTTTTTTTTTTTTTTTTCAGACCTAGAATTGAGCCGTGACATTCGGTGTTCCAGATGAGATCTAAAGCAAAGGACTTTCTCTTCCGTAGGATTAATGATTAATATTTCATATAAAAACACCACGCATGCGCAAGTCAAAGAATTCATAGTAAGAAAAGTTAACAGGTAAATTGATAGATGACTAGAGTAATTTAGACGTTTGATTACGATCTAAGTATTTGATACTAGATAATATTGATGATAAAAATGAAAATAACAGTAATTGAACACTAAAGTAAGAATATCATTTTGTGCAAACGCAATCAAACTTCATATTAAGTAATATCAATTAAATATAATTATCAACTTCCCTAACGTTCATTAGTGAATGAATGAATAGTTTGTTTATGAACAGCAACATCACAAATTGGAATTATGATGTTATTTCCTCCATAAAGAAATTTTCAAATAGGCCTAATTTGGCTGTTTGCACCAAACACTGGTAATTGAAATCTATTTATGGTTATGAGTCCTTTTGAGGTACGTAACTCTGTAGAGTTTTCATTACCTTCGATTGTTGGCGGTGGAAGATTTGAAATATTAGTAATTATATCTTTTGAGATTTAATCTTCTTATTTCCTGTATTTTGCATCTTTTCATATTAACACAGATGTCATAAAACACTCCATATCTTTTCCTCAATTGTTTGGATGTATGCAAGCGACACGGGTCTTTATCCCAAACACATTTGTTTTCTGTTTTTAGATTTTGACAATCGCTAGATATCTGTATTCCTGGATATTGTTACGTCATTATATTTCGCCTGAAATGGAGAGTGGCTACTTTTAGTTTCAGTTCATATGGCTACTGCACTTCCTACAAAACGGCCGGACAGTGGGTTTTTAATGGTAAAAATATTGGCTTTTCTTTAAAAGAATTTCCAAAATATTTTTTTTTCCGTATTCACATGATGAGATACATATTCCATATATAATTCTGTATGTATTTTCCACATGTACTTTTTTATGTTTCTTGTTCCCCTTAATCTATGTTTTCCATGTATAGTTTTCAACACTTTTCAGGTCAAAATTTCTGCATATTATGCTTTCGTTCTTTTTATTAGCAAGGAAAAACTCTCTGATTATTAATGTTGATACCCTCTTGATTCAAGTTTTATTTAGTTTAACTGAAGAAACATTATTCCCTTTTTGAAATTCTTCTCATCCGTTTGATTCCCATTTTCATATTCAGTTGAGGATACGAACTTTCCAGATGTGCTTCTCTTCTTCCTTTTCATTTTCATCATTATTAAGAGGAACCAGATAAAGTGTCACTTAACTGGCAAAGATTTATTGAAAAGAATATGGAAGAAAAAAAATCATATTGAGAGAAGAGCAATGAAATGACGGATAGATGAATTGGAGCGAATCCATCAAAACATGATACAAAAATGCTGATCGTCTTTTCCCTCTTCGACATCTTAAATGAGATTCTTAAAGCAAAATATTAACTAAATTTAGTTCTAATATCACTGTAAATGACACTAACATAAAAGAGGACTAGTGACGAAGAAAACATGTAATCTGTGGGTTCCGAGTTCGAGACTTCGATAATTTTCATATAAAAACACAACATCGTAATCCTTGCGAGCTATGGGTGGATTGGGTCTAATTGCTGAGTAAAAGCCACCCACTGCCTGGCCATCCCTGGCCTTAGCTTAAGTGGAGATGGGATTGGGGCCACTCATGAAAGTTTGGTCTCTTTTCCTAGGTTTGTAACTCACTAGCAACCTTTAAACTTGAACCTTTAGGGACATTGGACACCGTCTTGAACTTACACCAAGGTACCTTTATTTAAGAAAGTTTGCGGGTGTGGCCTGCCATAGACAATATGAACTAACGTAATTTCGTGAGCATGTGTGAGGTCTTTGCTCTGTATTAGATTAGTACTGGTTGATGCTGATATATATATATATATATATATGTGTGTGTGTGTGTGTGTGTGTATATATATATATATATATATATTGTATATCATATATGTATATACATACATATACAGTATATAGGTATATATATATATATATATATAAATATACATATATATATATATATATATAAATATATATAAATATATATATATATATATATATACATATATATATGTATATATATATATATATGTATGAATATTTTTATATACATATATGTATATATATATATATATGTATATGTATATATATATATATATATATATACTTTATATATATATATATATATATACATATATATATATATATATATATATAAATGTATATATATGTATATATATATATATATGTTTATATATATAAATATATATATATTTATATATATATATATATATATACATATATATATATATATGTATATACGCATATAGATAAAAAAAAGAGATGGAGTCATTAAAATTAAAGAGGATTTCAATATCATACTCTACAATACAGATAAAAAAATAATTTTTTTCGATAGAGAAATTGAAACACCAAAAAGTAAAAGTAGGAAAAGTTAAGAAAGAATTGAAAGGAATGAAAAAGAGGCAAAGAAGCAGGAGAAGATAAAAGATGGAGGAGATTTCATAGTAATAAAGAGAAGGGATGTGTGAGGTGCGAGGGGGGGGGGGTTTAGAGTTGATTCATATCTCGTGAAAAGGGGAGCTTTGATACTCGATCGTTTAATTAGGATAAATCTGATAGAATTTGTTTATATTTGCTCATTTAGAAAACCCTTCCAGTGATATACCATTTCCGATTTAGCAATATCTCGCTTCAATCAACGTAAGTTATAGAATTTTGAATGTGTGGCAAATCCCCTTTCATCAGTTCACTTATACCGGCTTGCATTTAAAAAAAGGATCAAATTAGTGGCTTCTTCTTGCTTCGTTAGAATATGCATGGGAATTATCTAATTGTTGCAGGAACGGAAAAATCCAATAAAATGACGATTCGTTGATTTCTTGCAGTCAGAATTTCTCCAAAGAAATGGAGACCTATTGGTCATCCCTGCTGAATTTTTTCCGTCTTCAACCTCCTCTGACAATCTCCAGCACCTACGTCATCCTGTGGGAAAATTTACTCCATGCCGAAAGACTTGAAAACCCCCAGTAAAACATTGCATACCAACAAATCTGCACTCGGCAACGCACGTTTTCCTGGACATCAACACTAGCGAGCCACCATTAATCCCGCCGTACACGGCCCCTTAACTTGTGATCCATATTAAGCCAAAAGCATTCCTCCTCAACATGCGTGGCAAAGAGGACTGGGTCTTCATTATCTGCCTAAAACCTGCATATGTACTACTAGATGACCCACCTACAGTGCGCCTCTCAAAAGCAGGGACCCCCTATTTTGAAGGCATATTTTTTTAGGGGTCAGGCATGTGGAGCACGATTATCACAAGCTCGTACACTGATAACTAGTTTCTGCTTATATGTAATTGTATCAAACTGTTTGTATTTTTATGACCTTCTTCCACGGAAACTGTTGCTATAAAAGCTCGCTGTATGTGGAAATAAAGTCAGTTACATTCACTCTGCTTATCAGTTGATACCCAACTGGTACCTCCACACAGAATTGTCCGAAATACTCACAGAAATAGAGTTAATCTGTTAATTATGATAAAGTAAATACAAAGTAAGATCTCAAGATTTGTGGGGTATGGAAAATGCCGAGTGGATTGAGCGCTTTTACTCGAGTAATTAATTATCGGGCAAGATTACCAAAAAAAAAAATAAATAAATAAATACCTTGGGAATTGGAGTGGGAAGCCTCTAGACTTTCTTATTCTTTTCTTCTTCTGTCTTCCTTCTGTCTTCTGCCAATTAGCGACCCTCCTCGGTCGTCTCTCATCAAGCGTGGGAGTACATGTCGGGCACAGGAACAAGTCATACTCCCGTACAATTCGTTCATCTGTTCCAATTAGACGAGAGTCCCCTTTTTCTTCTGGATATTGGGGAACTATTAATTCATATTGTTTCGGTGGGTATTTGTCCGGGGCTTTGGGACAGGACCCGGTTTAGGGTCAGCGAATGGCTGGCACTCTGAGGTCGGATTGACCTTATGTCTTAGTTAACAACTGCTGCAGGACTGCTGCCTCACCCACAATATGTCCATTTTATACAATTTGTTCTGGGGTGTTTTCCAGCATGCCCGTTTGTACTAGTTAACATAATTTGACCTTCACCCAAGCCTTTCGTCACAAAGGAATTCCTTTTTTATTCATTTCCCCGGCTGTCTGGCTCTTAACGGCCTGTTTTGTTTTTCAATAATGCGGTGCTTACAGATTTATACAAAAAAAAATTCGTTCCTTCGTGCCTTGGAAAAGGATGCTATGGATCAGAATCACTTGGTTTACAAAACACAAGTATCATCAATACCTAGGTTCTCTCTCTCTCTCTCTCTCTCTCTCTCTCTCTCTCTCTCTCTCTCTCTCTCTCTCTCTCTCTATCTTACATCTCGTGGGACATTTTTGAGCTCACACGAGGATTTTATGATATATTCCATTGCTTTAGATATCAATTCAAAATGAGTGAGGTAAAAGTCTCGTAAGGCTTTAGGTAATCTTCATGAGTATATATAAGACATCATTCATTTCCTCGCGTTCTTCATCTCTTTCTGGACACGCGTCAATCATACCTCATTCTTTCTCGCCAGATTTAACCCAGCAAAAAGCAGTCCTTCTTCTGAGGGAGTTTTACGTAAACACAGACTGTCTTTGTCTTTAATGACTTTATTTTTATGTTGGAAGACACCAGGAATACTTCTTTTCGATTTCCTCTTACCCTTTGGATATAAGTTTCATTGTAAGGCGATTTCTAAACCCAGTCATGAACGGGTTCCCAAACCTCTCTTAGAATAAGTATTTAGTTATTATGTTGGTGTTATTTCCAATCTAAACGGAAAATTATAAGAAAATTTCTTATATATGTTGTCTTGGACTTGAATCTTGAAATACATGACATCCGCTTACTAGCTACTAACGGATAACCCCATTAAGCAAGTTTCTGTCTTAAATGGAATTACATTATTGAGAAAGGCGGAATAGGTTGATGGGTCAATTATATTTACGAAGTGAAAAGGTTCTTTGGTTTTTTGCGGAGACCTTTCGTTTATTTCTATTGGATATTACTGTATTTCGATTCCAAATCATTTAAACGTATTTCTTCAACTACAGAAGCACATAAACACTAACATACACACAGACATGTGCACAAACACACACATATATATTTCCTTTTTTTTTCAACATAAACAGTTTCAATTGACCAATAGTGTTGCTTAAGAAATTAAAATACCACAATTTTACCTGTTGAATCAATGGATGAACCTATTAAGCATTAAACTTTCAACATAATTCACAATATAATTTAAAAACTAGACTAGTATAGTGGCAACGTGCACAATATAAACACACACACGCACATACACAAACGTATATATATATATATATATACATATATATATATATATATATATATATATATATATATATATATATATATATATATATATATATATATATACATATATATATTCGGTGCATGTTACCACTACATTAGTCTAGTTGTAGATTATGTTGTGAATTATGTTTTAAGTTTAGTGCTCAATAGGTTCATCAATTGATTCAACAGTTAAAATTGTGGTATTCTATTTTCGTAGGCAACACCATTTGTCTATGGAAATGGTTCATGTTGAAAAAAAGATATGTATATATATATATATATATATATATATGTATGTGTGCGTGTGTTTTTGTGTGTGTGTGTGTTTATGTGTGTGTGTCTGATGATGTAGGCAGTATTTCGTAGCAATCCATGTTGATGATGATTTGTATATATATACATATATATATATATATATATATATAAATTATATATATATATACATATATATATATATATATATGTGTGTGTATATATATATATATATATATATACATATATTATGTGTTTCTCCATACAAGTCTTCTGTTATCCATTGATTTTTTACAAATATAACAAAAGCCTTGACGAAGACTTGCGCATGTCAGACCTCATAAGAATATCCCATAAGGCTGAGATGCAAAGAGGCAAAGTATATTTTTTCACAAATGATTAAACTTCTCTTGTGGAAGATGAATTTTTTTTTTATTCTTATTTATTTTTTGTTTGCCAAATCCAGAGAGAGAGAGAGAGAGAGAGAGAGAGAGAGAGAGAGAGAGTGTGTGTGTATTGATTGTTTGTTGTGAGAAAGATTGTTGGAATGATTGACTGTCTGTTTACCTTTTAGGTAGGTTACGACAGTAGTAAATGTATCGGAGAGAATGCTTCTTTTGATTGACTGCGACTTGAGGCAGTTGTGTGTGTGTACGCTGGATTTCTATATCTATTTGATTTCGACCAGCGTTGGAAGTGATCATTTTTTTTTTGAGTAAGTACAGTTTTGTTTATATTTGCTTGTCGTGATTGTGAATAATAGGAAGTTTATTATTTATCTTTTATTATAGTGCGATAGTTTAGTTAGCTAGGAGTGTTTGTAAGGGATTTTTTTATTTTTTTTATTTTCAGGCCGTGATTCCTCCTTGGATTTCCATTTGACTGCTCTTTGAAACGAAAGGCCTATTGAACACCGGACTTTGAATTTGTTTTTGATCTGTTTATTACGTATGATGATGATGAATATGATGATAATGATGATGATGATTACGCTCACGACTCAAAGTAATTAATACATTTTTGGATCGACTGAGAGTCAGTGTTGCCATAGTGTGGCGTTGCAACTGAGTTGTGGCGTTGGGCTTAAAGGACTGTTAGCCCTTGTGTAGACGAAAGTGTCTGCACATATATATTATATGTTCATAGACAATTTTAATGCTTCCTGCCCCCTGCAGGGAAGAGTTATACTAGACAGTAGAAAAGGGTCCTGCAGGTTAGCATATATTGTATGAACAAACATAAGTATCCACCCGATATACAGACGGTCTCATGGTTTGTATATATTGTCGGATCAATATAAGTGTCAACTATATCCATTGTTTTTAAGCATACAATGATATGAGGTTTACTTAAATGAATATGTACGTGAACTCTGGCATATATAATGTGCAAATTGCAGGGCGACATAGGACGCAATTACATTCTAATAGACAATTATTTCGAATAAATGACTAAATGGAAAACTAGTGAAACGAATGTAACATGTTAAAGGAATTATACGTGCAACATATACATAAAATGTTTTCCCTCCCTGAAAGGGAAGAAATGAAGAGTGCCACTCTAAAGCTGAAAATTTTGATAAATTTTCCCAATATAAATTATGTAATTTTTTATACTATCAACATTGTGTACTTCAAACACATGGCAAAAGTATTATCTGTATAATACCATACCTGAGATTTTGAACAGTTTTAGTGTCACCATGGTGACACTTACTTAAAAGGTATCGCACTGGAAGTGTCAACACCTTTTCACCCTAATTGATAGTCCCAATCAATTAACTGTTCATCGCAGCACTAGACGACAGGTATTAATACACTACCTGCCGCAACCACACAATGCTTCAGTTCATGGACTTGCTTAGCGTAGTGTTTGTAGAGCACTCTGAATGATTTCCATCCATATACTGAAAAAAGTTCAGTGATGAAGCAACTTTCCTCGGATCATGACCTGCGGGTGTACTGTCAGGATCCGCTCTGCGAATGAAGTAGATGAGCTTCGCCCTCAATTGTTTTTGGGATAAGTTTGATCCTGAAGTTTCTCCTTTGAAGAGCTGTCCTCCCCTAAAGTCTGAAGTTCTACGAATAAAGACCTTTAGACACTCTACTGGACATAGAGAGACATCTTCCTTCAGAGGGCAGATTCTCCAGGGACCCCATCTTTTAGTGGGTAGCTCAATCTTGGCGAGAAAGTCTGGATCAGGAAAGATTTAGTTCTCCAACTTCTGTGAACTGAATGTGTACTATTTCACTAACTCTAGCCCCAGAGACTCTAGCGAACAGGAAAATAACTTTCTGGGTTAGATCCTTGAGAGAACAATCTTCATTGTTCACGGATGAAGCATAATGTAGGTCCTGGTCCAAAGACCACGAGATGGGCTTCGGAGGATCTGCAGGCCTAGAATGGGGTACATCTCGTCACCGCCAACTCATCGCCGCCAACTCATCGCTGCCTACTCATCCCCGGCCCAACTCATCGCTGACCCAACTCATCCCTGGCCCAACTCATCCCTGGCCCAACTCATTCCCGGCAGTGATTAATGAAATTCGGTAAATATTAAAAACACCTTTATTCAGAATCAAGTATGACTCTTTCAGGACACTAAAAATAAATTAACACCATATAATTAAAGACAAAAAATCCATGAAAATATAAAAAAAAAAAATCTTGTGTGTATTCTCGCTTTACACCTGCCGAGCTGATCACATTTCCAGAACATCAAATTGCTGTCCGTTTTGCTGAATTTGTCGAAAATGAACAAATAGCCATCATGAGAAAATTTCGCTTTGCCTCTCTGACTTAAAATTGTCTCCATTGTAATGGGTTTACTGAAAGAATGTAAAACTGAAAGTGATTTATCGAAAGGTTGATAATTACTAACGTTTTTGTTGACAAACATCTGATTTCATACTTGGGTACTTTTGTTTGTAATTGGTAATTGAGTTATTGTCGTCATGCGTTGAAAGGTTAAAAATTACTAACGTTTTTGTTGACAAACTTTGATTTCATAGTTCGGTATTTTTGTTTACAAATAGTAGGATTGGTAATTGAGTAACTGTAGTTTCGTTTTTATTTACACTGCCTTGCAGTGTGTGTGTGTGTGTGTGTGTGTGTTGGACCGGTGATGAGTTGGGCCGGGTATAAGTTGGGCTGGAGATGAGCTGGGCCGGAGATAAGTTGGACCGGGGATAAGTTGGGCCGGGGATAAGTTGGGCCGGGGATGAGTTGGCGGTGATGAGTTGGCTGGCGATGAAATGGCGGCGATGAGTTGTCCCATTTCGTAGGCCTAAGCCTAGCGCATGCCTTTGGGATCTTGTTAGAGATTTCGTTCGTCAGATCCACTTGAAAGGCATATAAAAGAGGTCTAGTCAAGGCTGACTTGCACATAGTTATCGTGTTAGCTGCAAGACCTTGATTATGAAGGTGGATAAAGAAGGACAGACAGAAGTCTATTGAAATTTCTTTCGGTCCTTTTACTTTAACAAAAGCAACCCGCTTTTTCCAAGATGATACATATTGCCTTCTAGTTGACTTAGACTTGTATTCTTCTAGGAAGTCTATATTGCCTTCAGAGATCCCAAATCTTTTCTTAACCGCTAGGGCGAGAAAATCGTGAAATGAAGGTTTTGGGTTCTCTATGATGAATCGGAGACAATTAACTTCTGGACCCTTTGAGATAGTGCTGGGTTCAGTACAAGGGCCAGTCTTAGCCTCAGTTCCCTCACTAGAGAGAACCAGTTGCTCTTGGGCTATTTGGGAGCCACTAGAACTGCCGTTCCTTAGAAGGATCTCAGCGTGTTGAGGACCTTTAGCAGGAGATTGGATGGAAGGAACAGGAAACTCCAGGTCCATCCGTTCCAAACTAGGGACATGCCGTCCGTTATCTTCTCTAGAGGGTCCTTCTATGGGGCTACATATCGAGGTAGTTTCTTGATGACGCTCGTCACAAAGAGGTCGATCTGCAGTTCCGGGACTTGTTCCAATCTGGAAGAGCATGGGTCTGCATCTGTGGACCATTCTGACTCTATCGGCTTAAGCCTGAGTAGAGCATCCGCTGTCACATTGCCGATCATTTGTAAGTGAACTGCTGATAGGTGACATCTCTTTAGGTAAGGGATGGCTAATATCACATAGATTATATAGCACGATCTCGAGCCTTGTCGGTTCGGACATCTCACTATCACTTTTCTGTCCAAGCAAGCTGATCTGCGTGGAGAGAGTTTCCGCAACTTTAACAGGACTACCATGGCTTCCAAAATGTAGATGATAAGGGCCTTGAACAGAAATTACCAAGTCCCTTGGACTTTCGTCTGATGGGAGTGAAATCCCCATTCTTCCGTCGAAGCATCTGTGCAGATGATCTTCGATGGTCGAGGTGGTTGCAAGGGCACGGTCCTCATTAGGCTTTTGGCCTTCGACCGTATGTTAAGAAGCGGTCAAGGTAAGACCGATATCGGTCATTTTAGATCTCTTCGAGCGTTTGATGCCTATCTTCTCAAGACTCCTGACGCATCTTTCAGCTGTGCTCTTAGCACTGGGTCTGTCACTGCTGCGAACTGGAGAGAGTTCAGTACTCTTTCCTGTTGGCGTCTCGAAATCCTGTCAGATTACAGTAATCTCTTGACCGACCCTGTGATCTCCTTCTTCTTCCCTAAGGGAAAGGAGAGACAATGGGACCTCAGGTTCCAATGGTTTTTCAGCCATTGAAACCTTTGAGCTGGAGAGAGTCGAGACTTCTTGAAGTTGATTTTTCATCCCAGATGTTCCAGGAACTGGGTTACTTCTTTGGATGCTTGCAGACCAGCCGCTTTGGGTGCTGCCCGCACCAGCCAGTCGTCCAGGTACTTTGTTACCAGAACAGTTTCTAGGCATGGTTAAGGCACGACTGCGTCCACCAATTTTGTGAAGATACTTGGGACTGTGTTTAGTCCGAAAAGTATGGCTATTAGAACATACTATATCTTCCATAACTTGAATCCAAGGTAGGAGGAGAGGGGGCGACTGACTAGAAGCTGCCAATAGGCATCTGTCAGGTCTATCGAGACTGTGAATGCCCCTTTTTGTAATAGGGTCCTTATGTGTAGAAGGATTAACATCCTGAACTTGTTGTTTCTTATGAACTTGTTGAGTGGCGAGAAGTCCAGAATGACTCTGAGTTTTCTTGAGTCCTTGGGAACACAAAACGGCCTTCCCTGGAATTTGATGGACTTTGCTTTCCTTATAACCTGTATGCTCCAGAGCTATAGGGTATACTCTTCTAATACGGGGTTGGAGTGTTGGAAGAGTTGAAGAAATGATGGTGGAGATATGTCTATTTTCCATCCTAGTCCATTCTTGATTAGGCCATGGGCCCAAGGATCGAAGGTCCAACGATCCTATTGGAGCCTCCCTCCTACCAGAAGTTTCTCTTTGCTTCGATTGATCAGAAGGTTTACCTCCTTGACTACTTCGCTTGGAAAGAGGTCTTTACCCCAGAGGTTGGAAGATATCAGTTTCCTGGGTTCATGTTTCACTGTTGCAGCAGCGAACACGAACTCTCTACAGGTTCTCCTAGCCTTCATAAAGGCATATAGGTCTTTTACTAAGGTGGCCATATGTATCTTGGCCAGGACCATGAGCATGTCTGGGGTTCTTCGTTGGACTGCACACATCTCTATGCAGTTTTGTAGGGATAAGGAGGTCGCAAGTCTCTCCTTTGTCTCTTGTTCCTTGCACAAGAGTAACTCATAAAGTTTAGGGAGATTCTCGCTAAACTGTCATCCAGCAATATCCGCATCCAGTTTCCCTACTGAGAAGGTTGAGGGACTTCGTTCCAATCCTTCTCTTGCATGGGCAAGGCTAGTGACAGAGGCCTGCACTCCTCAGGGCATGGTTTGCCTACCTCAACTGCCTCGGCAACCGATTTAAATGCCTTCCACGTAAAGGGGAATGCTATTGAAGCAGGAGCAAGAAAGGTAGGGCGTTTCTTACTCAAGGCGGACACTTTCGACACCGAGTAACCTGCCTTTCTCAGGCTACTTGACAAGAGAGCCTGTGCCTTATCGTGGTCGAGAACCATGACTTCCTTCAGTTCCGTCTCTTTTTCTGACGTTTGTTCATGCTTCAGTCGAATGAAGCAATCAGGGAAAGCGTTAAAGCTTTGCCAAATCTGGATTTCGTCTAAAGGGACAGCTCCCATCTTCTCTGAGATGTAGAGTTTGCCGTCCAAAATCAGCATAAGCTCCGCATACCTGCAGGGATTGGCTTTGGAGCATGTCGGGAGGTCTTGGTCTCTGGGTCGCTTGAATGACCCTCAGGAGGTGATGAGTGGAGCTTCACAAAGCTCTCTCTTGAATTTCGCTTCCTTTGTTTCGCCTTGTTTGCGAAAGTTTTCCATTGGACCCGTAAGATGGGCCAGTGATTGGCTTATTTTGTGTAATAGAGGGGTAAAAGGTGAAGACGTCAAGGTTAACGGCTCCAGGGCCGGCACAGACGGAAGTAATTCCGGCACGACATCGTCATCTTCTTCCATAGGTGCCTTCCTGCCCTCTGTCTCGATGGCAATCTGGATGCAGGGAGGTGCGAGTCGTGCTTGGGGCACCACCATTTCACTACTTGCTTTCAAGAACAGTAAGCTACGCATCCTATCATTAGGTAGGTATGGTCCCAGAGAGTTCTTCTGGAACCCTCTTACCAATTTGCGTAGTTTCTTACGTGCCGCACCCCTAGACTCCATTGACTTGGGATCATCAAAACCTTCAGTCACTAAGGTCCGGCAGATATTACAGACTTGAGAGTCCCAATATTGCAGGGATTCGGTAATAATATTGCAGGGGGCGTGAGACCTGCATGCTTTATAACCGTAAAAGTACTTACTCTTAAGATTGCAGAAGACTGCATCGCATTTCATCTGGGGTTCCTCCTGTAAAGTAAGGAAAACTGAATGAGTATACGATTGTTTATCTCACCTGATAAAAAAATATGTAATTAGTCATATTTTGATTATTATAGCTTAGGGTAGTAAGCTAGAAAGGAATAGTGAAAGCACATACTTGTTTATCCCTCCCAACCAGAGTTTCCTTTATCAGGGCAACTCGAAAGAGAAGGGTTCTAACCCCTAGGGATAGAAGAAGTGTACACTGCCACTGACCCTTCTAATTATTTAATATTGTGGGGTAAGTATTAACTGATTTCCAATCAGAGTATTGAAGGAATTCTATTCTTTCAATATAGGTTCGGTCTCAGCAAAAGCCTACACCAGGGTACACAAAATATATTAGAAATTAATTACTGTATAATAATACTATAGTTTTCGGTTTGCAGTATATACTATATTGTAAATATACTGGCTACTGTATAATCATATACTGTAGCTCAGCCGGTGTGCTGCCGGCATGGCTAGCACCTGGCGGCATGGTCCAGCTGGCATGTCGCCGACTGGACTAGAAATTAGAAAAGACACATACTTGTGTATCCCACCCAGCCAATTGCTGTGACCTTCCCTTCCAATATTAAAACCATAGAGTTTCCTGATCAGGGAAGCTCAAAGAAAAGGGTTCTAACCTTTAAGGATAGAAAGTGTTATACCACTGGCCCTTCTAAATTAAATAATATTGTAGGGTAAATGTAAACTGATTTCTAATCAGAGTATTGAAGGAATTCTATTCTTTCAATAAAGGATTGGTCTCAGCAAAAGACTGGGCAAGGATATCCAAGATATGTTGGAAAATAACTACTTGTATAATATATACATCAGTTTTTTATCTGCAGTATATACTGTACTGCAAATATACTGACTACTGTATAATCATATACTGTAGTTCAGCTGGCATATAGCCGGCATGGCTAATACCTGACAGCACAGTCCAGCCGGCATACTAGCTGATAGTGAGAGAGAAAGCATGGAGTGAAGGACTGCCTTATTACTGTGTATGTTTAGACTAAATAAGGATGTAAGTATATAACTTACTGCCTTCCCCTAGAAAGAAGGTTCAAATGGAAGGGGAGAATGCATCATTCAGGCTTCCATCCAACCACAAGTACCGTTGCCGGCATAGTTTGGCCGGCATATGGCCGGCTGGTTAGTACCCGGCGGCACTGGTACAGTCGGCATGCCGCCGACTGAGTAAGTACCTGTCGGCCCCGGCCCGGGCGGCATGCTGCCGGTTGGGTTAGTACCCCGGTTACAGGACTTGTGGACGGCAATCCAAGGGAGGACTGAAGAACCTTGGTGACAGAAGGGTCTCCCACCGGTAGTCGTCATGGCCGGCACAACCTTCCCGGATCCTTGTCCATATGAGAACGCTGAGTGACTAAACAGCTGCTATGTAGGAGCCCGGCCGACCCCACAACCCGCCGGCGAGCTGCGAGATTGCGGGACAACGGCCATAGCCAAAAGGACAGAGAGGGGTAGGGAAAAGGGTCCTGTATAAAGTGTAGAAGGCAGCAGCAATATTGCCACCCCCACTACACAAGGGAGAAACTCTGTTTCACTATCGGCACCATCCTGGGTGGCAGAAGAATGTCTATTCTTCAACCTAGGGTCTGACGAAATAGTGTTAGGAGGGGCTGGAAGGTTTGCCACCCCCTCTCAACAAGGGAGAAACATCGTTTCAGTGCCGGCGCCATCCTAGGCTGTTGAAGAATGTGTATTCTTCAGCCCAGGGTCTGCCAGCATAGGACTAGTCTTCTAAACCGCAGGGAGAAGGTGGCGACAACATACCACCACTCGAGGTGCGGTTTAGGGAGGTTTAGCCTCCTATGCCGGCGGCTATAAGCCGGCAGGGAAGTGATTACTCACCCTGCCGCCCTGCCGCCGGCAAAAAGACTGAATACTCTGAGATTCTGGCAAAAACCAGAGCCGGACACTCGCCGGCAAAGGTGGGAGACAGAAAAACCCTAGCCTAGTCAAGCCAGAGTAAACTACTCTATGAAAAGACCAGAAAGGGTTGCCGCCTCAGAAGATAAGTGGGATTACCCATAACTCTCCAAAAGAGACAAGTATCGATTTATATAATTCTAGGAGATATACTATCTCCCTTAGAATCAATAGAACGATACAAAAGGGTAAACGGGGAAATGTCTGAAAGTATACTACATTGCCTAGGCTAGGTAACCTAGGCAAGACAAGATCTCAGTTACCCAAATCACCGATACTCTAACGTATACGATCTACAAAGAAAGAGGAAAATTATGCATACCATAAATATCTTTACAAGTATAATTATGCCTAAATACCTTTCATAATTTATTAATGCTATTTAAACCGGGAAAGTCGTTCTGCAAACTAAATAACACATGGCCGTTTGGAGAAGTTCTGGATGGTAAACTTCCAGGTACGACGTGAGGAGGTGGGCGTAGGCATCTGTGGGTGCGCTGATGTGGAGAGCGAGGCTGGAGGGTGCGGGTTGAAGAGGTGTCGACAAGTATGAGTCTGCGTT
>NC_090744.1:46092162-46094662 GCF_036898095.1 Palaemon carinicauda | reverse complement strand
AATGAAAGATACTTTAGATGTGGAAAAGATAGACATTCTGATATGAATGTTTGTAAGGCAATGGACAAAAAGTGTTCCAAAATTGGACATTTTGCTGTTTTTTGTAGGTCAACAGGGAAGGAAACTTCTTCTTTGCTAAATAAGAGTAAAGAATCAAAGCTAAAATTAACTGGTAAACTTCACAAGGATGTACATAAGATCATAAGTGATGTGTATGTTAGCAGTGCCATTTCTGAAGCGACCCCGAAAGTTCAGATTCACATTACTCATCCTGCACGGAACTCTTCTATACTATGGACACCGGATTCGGGAGCTGGAGCTACAGTAATGGGCCTTAGTGTAGCGAGATCTCTTGGTATATATCCCTATATGCTTGAACCTTCTAAAATTGGAAAGCTTTGTTCTGCTGGTTACCAGACCCTTAATTGTGAAGGAGCTTTTACTTCACACCTTTCGCTTGGTGATCGACAAACCAAAGCTGAAATAACTGTGGTCAAAAAAGTAAAGGGAGCTCTATTGAGTTGGTTTGATTCTATTGCTTTAGGAATTCTACCGGAGGAATTTCCTGCTCAAATAAATTCTCTTCCTGTACGATTGTTTGTAAATCCAGCTGAAGGGAAGCGCTTAGAGGACTACAAAGAGAAAGAAGACTCTACTTGTAGTGTAGTTCATTCTCCTGTTGCACTTCCAAGGTGGCCTTATGAACGTGATCCAACTAAAGAAGAAAGGGCAGAGCATGCTGCAGCCTTGGTATCAGCATTTCCTCGGGTATTTGGCGCCACAAAAATACTGAGGGAGATACATGGAGGTCCTATGCATATAAAGTTGTCTAAGAATGTAAGACCATTTACTGTGACAGCCCCGTGCACTATACCATACAGCTGGAGGTCGGAAATAAAGGATCAGATTGATGAACTTTTGGAGAAGGATGTTATCTGCCAGGTTGAGCATCCAACAGAATCGTGTCATCCTATAGTGCCTGTTGCTAAAAAGCCAAATGGAGTAAGATTGTGTGTTGATCTGACTAAGCTTAATAAGTATGTATGTAGACCCACTTATCCTGTACAATCACCACGATACAGTAGCTTCGATTAGTACCAGAGCAATGTGGTTCCCTACACTAGATGCGAAAATGAGATATTTCCAAATCAAAATTGCAGAAGAAGACCAGGATCTCGCATGTTTCATCACCCCATGGGGTCGCTATAAATTCAAGAGAGCAATAATGGGACTTATTTCTTCAGGAGATGAATACAATCGAAGAGGAGACCAAGCTCTTAGTGATATACCACAAACTGTAAAGATAGTTGATGATATTCCTGCGTATGATTATTCTTATAAGGATCACCTAGCCCATATCATTTCTATCTTGCAAAGATGTGATGAATATGGGTTAACCCTTAATGCTCAGAAAATTTGCTTTGCAAAACGTGTTGTTGATTTTTGTGGATATAAAATCTCGAGTCATGGCTACACAGTTGATTCTCACAAAGTGATGGCTATTGCAGACTTTCCTGTGCCACAAAATATAACAGATCTTCGATCTTTTATGAGACCTGTTAATTAGCTTTAAAGTTTTCTTCAGTAATTGCACGTGAAGCACAACCACTCAGAGATTTACTGAAGCAGCGTAATGAATGGTGTTGGACTGCCCAACATGATTTGTCTTTTAGGAGAGTAAAGGAAGCACTTAATGCACCCCCTATACTTGCACATTTTGATGCAACTTTGCCAACCATGTTGCAGACAGATGCGTCGCAACTGCATGGTCTGGAATTTGCTTTGCTTCAAAAGCATGGAATGGACTGGAAACTAACGCAATGTGGCTCAAGATTCCTTTTAGATGTTGATTCAAGATATTCAGTGACAGAGCTGGAAATGACAGCCGTATTATGGTCAATAAAGAAATGTTATACTTACTTGGCTGGATTACCTCATTTTGATGTTGTGATAGTTCATAGACCATTGATACCAGTTCTTAACAGTAAGTCACTTGGTGAAATTGTAAACCCAAGACTTCAACGCATGAGAGAGAAGTTAAGCAATTTCAGTTTTACTGTTCACTGGAAGAAAGGAAGTACTCATTGCATTCCGGATGCTTTATCACGTGCACCAGTTCATGATCCTACAGAAGAAAATTGTTTGAATGACGATGGATCCACTGATCCTTTGCATGTTGCAATTGTGAATGCTCTCGACATCCATGAAGATGGCATACTTCTAACACCAATGAAGGACAAAGCGCTGGAAAAAGTACATGTTGCTGCTGAACAGGATGCAGAATACAATTCTCTTCGTGAGATTATAATAAAATGTTTTCCTGAACACTGCCATAATTTGGAAGTAGAACTCAGGCCTTTCTGGAATATACGTGATATGCTTGCTGTAGATGATGACCTAATTGTTTATGGAGCAAGACTTCTTATACCCAAGAGACTTCGACGTGAAACCCTTGAATGTCTTCATAATGGTCATCAGGAATAGACCGCATTAAAAGAAG
>NC_090744.1:46077162-46084662 GCF_036898095.1 Palaemon carinicauda | reverse complement strand
CAATAAGAATTCAAACATGTGGAGTCTTTAGTGGCCAGCCTAAATATACCGTATATTTCCTGTAAATTTTAAAAGAATTTTGTGGTATCATGTAGTCCCATGTAGCTATGAATAAAGGGCAGTCTCTACCTAGCACCCAAGCCATCAAGACCTGACTTTTAATCACTGCAACCTCTTGCATATTATATCATGGTGGCAGCGTGGTAATGCACCCCACGCCATTCCATCAACAAACCCGGACCATAGAGACACTTTACATACCTCTTCTGTCCGTAATAACTGAGAAGAGGACTCATAATCAGCCAGAGTTTATTACCAGCGGCTGCAGAAGACGCCATTTTCACCCAACAGCAACCAGACAAAGACTGTCATACCGGCCCAGATAACAACCATACATAACTTATATCGTCAGGTTATGGCATAGAATGGACATTACTGCACCGTGATTACAGTGAGAATAGTGAAGAAAGTTGTGAATAGATTACTTACAAGTATTTTGGCCATTGTTATCCACGCACTACTTCACAAAATGAGCCAAACAACAACGTACATTCAGCAGTGTAAACAAAACTGAAAACCGTGCCGGCTACCAGTGACAAATTTTTGTAGTGATTTCCATACTCTCATTATATGTCTCTTTGTGAACCGTAAACTGTGTTATTAATCCAATCACTATCTATCTATTGTGTAACACTCGAAACCAAATCCAATCATGGCCCAGCCTAAATGCCCAAGTATGGACTGGGCTCACCAGCCCCTGGCAGAGTCGTTTCGTGCATTCAAGGCGCGCATGAACTTATACCTCGAAGACCAGGAAGTCACAGACCCGGGCAAGCAAGCAACTAAAATTAAAATTGCCCTCGGCGATGAGGGCATGAGGCGTATCTTGGCGAGCGGCCTCACTGAACAGGAGCAACGTGTGCCACAGAACATATGGAGGCTTATTGAAAGTGAGGTTGATGCAACGGTGAAAATAAATTTCCGAGTTCACCGCCTCGAATTTGCAAATACCAAACAGAAACATGCTGAAACAATCAGTCAATTCCTGGCCAGACTCCGTGAAAAAGCGACAAAGTGCGAGTTTGAAGACAGAGAACTCAACGAACGACTTATCGAAATGACCATACTACGAACACAATTCGAAGAATTTCGGAAAGAACTCCTAACTAAGCCGAAGGGCTATGCTGTGAGCAACGTTCTAGAGAGAGGTCGGGAATACGAGGCTATTGCGGCCTCCACGGCATCATTACGCTCCATACAGATGAGCTCTGAGAACACAAGTACAAGCCATACCAACGTGGATGCAATTCGAAGGGAAAGCAACGAGCCACGGAACAAACTACAAACCACGGACAATCCCTGCTGGAACTGTGGGCTTAGCCATCCCATAAGGTCATGCCCCGCTTACAATGACAGATGCAGTGGTTGTGGCATCAAGGGGCACTGGAAAAAGATGTGCCGCAAAACTGATGGAGGCAGAACAATGCCAGGAGACAACATGCAGCCGACACAACGTCAGAGCAAGACAAGAGGGCGCTTCTACCGACGGCCGAATCGGGCTCCTAACCACAGGCAACACGAAGTCATGGTTAATGAAAACCCTAATCTTGATGAAGAAACAGATTATATGCCAAACTTCGACATGATAACGATATCCGACATAGGAGTGGCACCGAAACGAGAAGTATTCTCAAAGCTCATGGTCAAGCATGAAAACCCCCCAGCCTATGGGCCCCTGAAACTCAAAATCGACACAGGCTCCGGTGGCAATACGCTGCCCTTGCGGACATACAAGCAAATGTTTGGTGATGCACCCACCAGCCTCGTACTATCCCCAGAACCGTCAGTAAGACTAACATCATACAGTGGCGACAATATTCCCTGCCTAGGGTCACTAATGCTCAGCGTCCGCAAACTCAGCAACCCAGCATTCTCGCAAGAAAAGTTCTTCGTGGTTGATGTGTCTGGTCCAGCCATACTTGGCCTTCCCTCATGCCAAAAACTTGGTATTGTGGATATCAATGTCAACGACGTTACTGGAATACCTGAGCAACCAAGCCAACAAGGCCCTATTAGGTCAGTCGAACAACTAAAAGCGCAATTCCCAGCACAGTTTGACTGTATCGGCAAACTAAAAGAGCCCGCGATGCTCCACCTCAAGGATGACGCGATACCTTTCTGTGATCCGCCCCGTAAGGTGAGTATCCACCTGAAGCCCCGCATCAAGTCCGAGCTTGACACTATGGAGAAAGAGGGGGTTATCAGACGCGTAACGGCACACACAGACTGGTGTAGCAGCCTTGTGTATGTCACAAAACCCGATGGAAGCCTACGGATCTGCCTGGACCCCAAGCGGCTCAACCAAAACATCAAAAGATGTCCCCACAAGATTCCCACTCTAGAAGAGATCAACCCGGTATTCTCCAAAGCGAAAGTGTTCTCCAAGCTAGACGCCAAAGCAGGCTACTGGAGTATACCGCTACACGAGGACTCACAACTACTGACAACGTTCCGAACACCACACGGCCGGTATTGTTGGACAAGGCTACCATTCGGGCTGAATGTAAGCCAGGACATATTTCAAGCCAGGATGGACTCCATCATCGAGAATCTCCCAGGTGTTGTTGGCATCGCTGATGACGTGGCAATATGTGGGAAAGACCAGTCGGAACATGACAAAAACCTGATGGGGTTCATGCAGCGTGCAGCTCAACACGGACTCAGCCTAAACTCGAAGAAATGCTCCATTTCAAAACCAGAAATCGAGTTTTTCGGAACACGCTATACCAGCAAGGGCATGATGCCAGACCCGTCAAAGGTACACGACCTGCATAGCATGCCGTCACCCTCCAATAAAGAGGAACTACAGAGATTCCTGGGAGTAATGACTTACCTCAGCCCCTATGTACCACATTACTCAGCTCAGTCACAAAGACTTCGAGATCTGGTCAAGGAAGATGTGCCCTTCCAATGGGAAGAAGACCATGAATCCACCTATCAACACCTGAAACGCCAAATAGCACCATCAAGCACGCTGTCTTACTATGACCCCACTCGACCCGTGACTCTTGAAGTCGTGCATCGCAAAAAGGCCTCGGGGCGGCCCTCATCCAAGACGGGAAGGTAATAGCCTTCGCCAGCAAAGCCCTGACACCAACGCAGGCAAATTACAGCAATATCGAGCGAGAGGCCCTTGGACTAGTACATGGCGTGCAACGATTTCATACCTACCTATACGGAAGAGACTTCGAAGCTGTCACTGACCACAAACCCCTCGTTAATATCTGGGAGAAGCCACTGATCAGTGCCCCACCTAGACTACAACGTCTCTTCTTGAAACTGCAGGGGTATGACATGAGGGTCAAGTACAAGGAAGGACGAACCCTTGTACTCTCCGACGCCCTATCACGCCTTCCTAACCCACAAAATGACAAGGAAATCCCTTTGGATACACGAGTGGACGGACTGGAACTAGATGACATCGATGTGATATCAGTTGCACTCATAAAATTTGGTCCCCAGATTTTGGAAGAGGTCCGCCATAGGTCTGACACCGACCCAGTGCTGCGCACTCTCAAACATACTATCATCGAGGGTTGGCCTACCTCAGTAAAAGGCTGTCACCCCGATATCCGCCAGTTTTTCTCATACAGAGAATGCCTTGCCGTGGAAGACGGAGTCATATTCAAAGGGCGACAAGTTATCATCCCCAAAGAGGTCAGAGGCCGTATACTGGACCAGCTCCACCGGTCCCACCAAGGGATCACAAAAACACAAGCCCTGGCACGGGAGTGTGTATTCTGGCCCAACATTGCAAAGGATATAGAGGACAAGGTCAGGGCATGTGACATATGCCAGAAGTACCAGCCCCAGCAAAGTCCTAGTGAAACCACGCATCATGACATTCCCCCAATGCCCTGGTTCAAAGTCGCTTCGGACATCTTCCAAATTGGCCACAAGACATATCTGATCACAACTAATTATTTCACAAAATTCCCGATAGTCACCGAACTAAAAAACCTGTCATCTGAAAGTGTGGCCAACCACCTCAAATTCCTGTGTTCGCTGTTCGGATGCCCCAAAACCCTGGTCTCAGACAACGGACCTCAATACACGGGAGCAGCCATGAGGGACTTCACAAAAGCCTGGGGTATTGAGCACATCACATCAAGCCCACATTACCCTCAGTCCAATGGCCTCGCAGAGCGCGCAGTTGGAACATGCAAGGCGATTATCAAAAAATGCCTTGAGACAGGTGGTGATATGCATACTGCATTACTCCACTTACGGGCCACCCCGATCGACAATAAGACAACCAGCCCCGCAGAGCTCATGTTTGGTCGCAATGTGACCACTGACCTACCAGGCAGATACGAACCACATCTCGCACACATCACGACCCGCAACCACCTCCAGGACCGCCTAGGACCAAATCGGACACAACGGCACTTCACAGACCTCCAACCCGAACAACCAGTCCGAATATTCGACAAGGCCTGCCACACATGGGTGCCAGGCAGAGTGGTACGTAAGTCAGAAGAACCCCAATCATACATTGTGGAAGCCCAAAACGGAGCGTGCCTCAGGAGGAACCGGTCCCACATCCGTCCGACACCGCTCGCGACAAACACAGAACCGCCCAACACCCGGCAGCAGGCTCCAACATCATCAGCACAGCCTCCACCACGACCCGCCGATATATCGCTGCCGCCACCTAGTGAGACCGAAATAACCCACCAAAGACCCGCAACTAGTGATAACACTACAGACCCGACAGCGGTGTATACCAAGTCAGGCCGGCTGGTGAAAACTCCATCCAGATATATTGAAAGTAACACGATCACATACCGTAAATTCCCATAAAGTGTTAAGTTAAATAATAATATACAACTCCCCCCCCCCCCCTCGTTTCATGACCGAAAATTCTGAGAGGTCGTTACCAGAGTTTGAAACTCAAGAAAAGTTATCAGTCTCAGGACTGATAAGTGATTCAGAATAATGAATTTTATTTGAAAATTTACGAGTCTCGGACTGGAGAACAGGCTCCATTTCGAACACTCGTTACATGTGTATCAGGTTTCCATTTTGTTTTAATATATTTTGGGTGTTGTTGTTTTTTGCATCAAAAAAAAAAATTATAATTTGCCACTTATTTTCATATTTATGACTGCCCTGCTGTAACCAACACTATTCGGACCAAAGTCTGCAAAGATAATAGCTATTATGTTTATATTACTATCCACAATCACAAATTGTACTATGCATGTTTATTGTGAAGGGATGAAAACAATGGAATACGTTTGAATATGGAACTTTCATCGTTTATTTCTTTGTACTTATATGCCAGATTAGTTATTATGTGTAATCAATGCTTTGTATGTGATAAGGGGGATGTGGTATCATGTAGTCCCATGTAGCTATGAATAAAGGGCAGTCTCTACCTAGCACCCAAGCCATCAAGACCTGACTTTTAATCACTGCAACCTCTTGCATATTATATCAAATTTCAGTCAGTCTGTTTGGATATATTTGAACTTCATTAAAGAATATGTGGAAACGATAAGACATCCTGGTGATGGCAATGATATATAAATTCTGACGAAAAAGAAGGAATTAAAGTTACGATCATTTATTTGTCGAAAAAGACTCAACGGGGCAAGTTGAGGGGAAAGAATTGATTGAATTAATTGCAGGAGACATTAATTTTATACCTGTATTCGATATTACCCTGCCAATGAAAGGGTTATCTCTATGAACTGCAATTTCACGGATTCAGGAATGTGTTTTGCCTAATTAGAAAAGGTCTGCTCGAGTTTTTACAACCGCTCATTTTGAATAGGCCTACGTAAGATGAATGGTCATACGATGCAATTTTTTGCTTTGAACATTGACTAATCGCTTTGGAGCAGAGCATCAAACATCATAGAGATCAAACACCCTCTACAGACATTAAAGTTTTTTTTTTTTGTTTTTTTTCTTTTTTTTTTTTTTAGCTCGTATATTTTGGCTTTGCTAGTTGGTATGAACATGATAATTACAGGATTGTAATTACGATGGAGAAATCTATGACTGGTCGCTTAAAAATCCAAATATATCGAAAGTAAGTTTTGAATATGGAAGAGGAACAAACCAGACGCAAACGCTAAGCCACTTGCGTTAAGCAAACGTGTTGGACCTGCGCGTGCCCTGGCAGAACGTGTTTTTTTTTTTTTTTTTTTTTTTTTTTTTTTTTTTTTTTTTTTTTTTTTTTTTTTTTTTTTTCAGACCTAGAATTGAGCCGTGACATTCGGTGTTCCAGATGAGATCTAAAGCAAAGGACTTTCTCTTCCGTAGGATTAATGTTTCATATAAAAACGCTACGCATGCGCAGGTCAAAGAATTCATAGTACGAAAAGTTAACAGGTAAATTGATAGATGACTAGAGGAATTTAGACGTTTGATTACCATCTAAGTATTTGATACTAGATAATATTGATGATAAAAATAAAAATAACAGTAATTGAACACTAAAGTAAGAATATCACTTTGTGCAAAGGCAATCAAACTTCATATTAAGTAATATCCATTAAATATAATTATCAACTTCCCTAACGTTCATTAGTGAATGAATGAATAGTTTGTTTATGAACAGAACATCACAAATTGGAATTATGATGTTATTTCCTCCATAAAGAAATTTTCAAATAGGCCTAATTTGGCTGTTTGCACCAAACACTGGTAATTGAAATTTATTTATGGTTATGAGTCCTTTTGAGGTACGTAACTCTGTAGAGTTTTCATTACCTTCGATTTTTGGCGATGGAAGATTTGGAATATTAGTGATTATATCTTTTGAGATTTAATCTTCTTATTTCCTGTATTTTGCATCGTTTCATATTAACACAGATGTCATAAAACACTCCAGATTCTTTCCTCCATTGTTTGGATGTATGCAAGCGACACGGGTCTTTATCCCAAACACATTTGTTTTGTTTTTAGATTTTGACTATCGCTAGATATCTGTATTCTTGGCTATTGTTACGTCATTATATCTCGCCTGAAATGGAGAGTGGCTACTTTTAGTTTCAGTTCTTATGGCTATTGCACTTCCTACAAAACGGCCGGACAGTCGTTTTTTAATAGTAAAAATATTGGCTTTTCTTTAAAAGAATTTCCAAAATCATTTTTTTTTTCCGTATTCACATGATGAGATACATATTCCATATATAATTCTGTATGTATTTTCCATATACTTTTTTATGTTTCTTGTTCCCCTTAATCTATGTTTTCCATGTATAGCTTCCAACACTTTCCAGGTCAAAATTTCTGCATATTATGCTTTTGTTCTTTTTATTAGAAAGGAAAAACTCTCTGTTTATTAATGTTGATACCCTCTTGATTCAATTTTAATTTAGTTTAACTGAAGAAACATTATTCCCTTTTTGAAATTCTTCGCATCCGTTTGATTCCCATTTTCATATTCAGTTGAGGATACGAACTTTCCAGATGTGCTTCTCTTCT
>NC_090744.1:46054662-46072162 GCF_036898095.1 Palaemon carinicauda | reverse complement strand
TTCACAGTTACTCATGCATTTTGAGAATATCTTCTAGCATGGAATTCACAGCATGTTACACTTTGGCTGGTAGAATCCAGTTGAGATGAAGAAGAATATCTAAAAGACAGCAATTCTGAGGCTGAAGTAGTTATAATTGGTGTACGTATCTTTAATTTTGTCTGGACGTTCAAGTCTAGATACTCTCCCTTGCGTTGCTTGAATGTTGTGAAGTGAAAAGTCAGTGGACTTCGGCTGTTCAAACAGCGTTTGACACAGAATTCTCAAAGTTTAAAGTCCGTTTTTCATGAGGCAGAGGTACAGTGGAAGTTTCTTTTTTTTTTATTCTTGATCATATACAACTAGACTTGACTTATTGTTTTCACCATTGTTACCATAGCAATTACTACGTTTACAAAGAGTACCTATTAGTTGAGGCAGAATCTATTTAGTAAGTGAAATAGATCACTATTCAAAATCCTTTCTTGTGAACAATTGAAACCTTGCTATAAAATTACTTGGGATTTATTACTAATGATCATATTCTGCATTATGAGAATAACAATATTAAATCTCGTTTCACTGAGCAATTTCACCACTTTTCAATAGAACTGGATATATTCAAAAGGTAATCAAAACCATTAATAAGTTTATCATTTAATGAAATTTGTTAGTGGTGATCATGATATTCTGCATTAAGAGAATACCATCATTGACTGGTTCATTAAACATTTCTCTATTTTCAAATAGAATCATACACATTTAATAATAAATTAGGATACAGATAATAGGTTAGAAAAAAATAAGTCTTTGTAATTTAGTGAAATTTAGAGCTATTGGAAATATTTCTTGAGATTATCAAATATGTCCAAATACAATAAACAGAATGCCACACAGAAACCCTATAAAAGAAAAGTATCCACTACCCACCTCTACAGCATGATTCCAGGTTCGAAGAGAATTTGGTTGTAAAAAAAATACTACTACTACTATTGTTATTATTATTATTATTATTATTATTATTATTATTATTATTATTAAATGCTAAGCTACAACCCTAGTTGGAAAAGCATGATGCTATAGGCCCAGGGGCCCCAACAGGGAAAATAGCCCAGTGAGGAAAGGAAAGAAGGAAAAATTTAATATTTAAAAGAATAGTAACAACATTAAAATAAATATTTCCTATATAAATTATAAAAACTAACAAAACAAGAAGAAGAGAAAGTAGATAGAACAGTGTGCCCGAGTGTACCCTCAAGCAAGAGAACTCTAACCCAAGACAGTGGAAGAGCTGCTTACCATAGCTAAAGAGTCTCTTCTCTCCTTACCAAGAGGAAAGTAGCCACTGAACAATTACAGTGCAGGAGTTAGCCCCTTAGGTGAAGAAGAATTGTTTAGTAATCTCAATGTTGTCAGGTGTATGAGGACAGGAGAATCTGTAAAGAATAGGCCAAACTATTCGATGTCTGTGTAGGCAAAGGGAAAAAACCGTAACCAGAGAGAAGGATCCATTGTAGTACTATCTGGCCAGTCAAAGGACCCCATGACTCTCTAGCGGTAGTGTCTCAACGGGCGGCTGGTGCCATGGCCAACCTACTACCTACACGCCATTTGACGCCCTATTGCAAAGAGTTCTGCCCGCCATTGATTTTCTATGGGACATTGTCTCTATTTGTTTTCAAATAATGGCTACTTATCACCGGGTTACCTGTAATCTTGTTTATCCTTATTTCCTCATAACCAAAGGGCCATCTTCCTATATACAGTAGTATTAGTACATAATCTATTATAAGGTACATCTGTTACCGTTATTACAAACCGGTTTGTGTATGTTAACAAAAAGATAAAATAATTCCCAATATGGTTTTCCGTACATTTATAACAGACAAGTTAAGGTTAGTACATATATATATACATAAACATATATATATATATATATATATATATATATATATATATATATATATATATATATATATATATATATATACATAAACATATATATATATATATATATATATATATATATATATATATATATATATATATATTGTTACAACCCTTAGGGTTGTTATAAGAGTTCTTATTATAATTGTTGTCAGTAATAAATGTAACTCAGTGTTAAAGGTCAGCGGAAACAAACACTCAAGAAAACTTAACAATATTTAATACTTAACAATAACAAAATTTAGATCAACCTTGTTAAAACTACAAATAACATAATTTAATAACAAGGAAGGACAAATAACTCCTTTGAATCACACTGGATTCCCTAAAGGTAAGAAGCTAAATCCTAACAAAGACAGGAGAAATTTCAGTTATAAACTTATTGGGATCCAACAATTTTGCTGGCCAGAACAAAAAAATTACCCTAATACTAATTCCAAGAAAGAAGGAAGACGGAGTAAATAAAACAGGAAAACCATCATAAATCCTACCTATCAACACAAAACTAAGTACACAAAACCTTGTCTATAATAGACCTACTGGAAGAGATTATGTAGTCAAGACTTAAATATGACAATATATAAAAGATTAAATGATACAAAGGATGTATAGTTCTTCTCACTTCAGTGGATGAATCAGAGGAGAGACAGAACTAGGGTCGTCATTCACTTGCCATAACAGCTATCAGGGCAGGTCCTGAACGCCAGAGCATAACCATAAAGGGCAAGCAATCCCAAACGAAAATCAGACACTCTCTGTCTTACCTGGCGTCAGCCTCCCTACAGGCCACCTCACGAGCTTGTAAGCTCCCAAAACCACAGCAGCTGATTGGAGACGAAAGTGCACCAATTCCCTGGGAAGTCCTCCTCGACAGGGAAAGGTAGAACTGGCTCGAGTCCCAGGTGACAAGAGCACCTACAGACAACAGATCAATGCAAGGATCAAAAGCGTAATCCAAAGAATCGTCCAAATAAATTGCCAAACAATCGTCATCCAAAGTCCAAATCAATATGCTGCTCAAGGTATGATATCAGGGGAGTGCTCATGCCCGAACTGCCTTTTGTCCGATCACCAACGTCCAGACATCAAGTCGCGTTCATAAACACTCGTATGTAAAAAAAAAAAAAAATAAACAATCGTTAAAACGATAGTTCGGTAATATAAACAACCGGGGAGGAGGCGCCTAACCACACTGAGAATTGTTAAATTAAGCACTTTACACTAAACACTTAAAATGACCAAACAACGGACACTTAAATTTCAAAGATAAAATAAACAAATTGTCATACAAAACAAAGGCTATTCTGCCACAAAATGATTCTTAAAAACTAGTAATTAAACCTAGAAAAACAAGGCTGATCTAGACTTTCTGATATATATATATATATATATATATATATATATATATATATGTATATATATATATATATATATATATATATATATGTGTGTGTGTGTGTGTGTGTATATATATATATATATATATATATATATATATATATATATATATATATATATATATATATATATATATATATATATATGTATATATATATATATATATATATATATATATATATATATATATATATATATATATATATATATATATATATATGTATATATATATATATATATATATATAGGTAATTTTGTATATTATTACATCGTGTGACTACGCACAAGAAATATATGATTTCCTATAGCAAATAACGAGATTTAACCGATTTTGATGACCATTTCAATCGCAAACAAACAAATCAACCAATTCGGTTAGTTATAAGTTGACGAATTGGTTGATGTTATTACGGATGAAATGAATGAGAAAACCAGTTAAATCACGATATCTACTATAGGAAATCATATATTTCCTGTACGAAATCACACAATGAAATACAATACAAATGAACCATATAAATATTAACACTGTGGACATATATACTGAGTTAAAATATATAAACAACAGATGTCGGGGACGATAACATTAGCAACGTTACCAATGTTTGACAGAACTACCAACGATGACGAATGGTACACAGTGTTACCAACGGCACGATGTCATTACTAGAGGTAGAAATAAATTTTTCCATACGTAAACTAAATAATACTACCATAAAACTATTACACAATAAATAAAGAGTACCAAAAGGCCACAGAACCTAACAAACCCACCTAACCTTGCCTAGAAGTACCCCGGTCACAAAACACATATAATAAGAATGGGGGAATGACTTACCTTGATACACAGTACTACCAACGGAGACGAATGGTACACAGTACTACCAACGACACGATGGCATTACTAGAGCTAGAACTGCTAAATATCTCCTCAGATATATTCAATAATTTCTACATATAAGTGGTACGAAATATATAAAAAGTACAGAAAGGCCACAGAACCTAACAAACCCACCTAACCTTGCCTAGAAGTACCCCGGTCACAAAACACGAATAATGACTATTGAGGAATGACTTACTTTTATGATTGAAACGTCGAAACTTGCTGGACTCGGTTGGGGCAGTTTAAACGTTGAGGAATAACATTGTGAGGTTTAAGAAAATGATCAACATAACCTGAATTATCACCAAAATCACCATGGAATTGAGCCACTGCTTTTAGATACGGAATGCTGCAACCGGTACAAGTTTCTATAATATGTTCCATCTCAAAATACGGGAAAAAAAAACGCACTAGTAATGAAGGACGAGTAACTAGGTCAAAGGTTAAAACGGGAAAGGCAGGGGAACAATGGGTCGGAAAACAGCGAATACAGAGATAAAGGAAGGGGGGGGGGGTAGGGAGATATCTGAATAGGACTAGAGTGATGATTGGTTAAGGGAAAAACAACGAACAAAAGAGAAAACATGAATGAACTAATTACGGAAACTAGACGAAAGAAAAGTTTTATAAGACACAGAGGAGAGAAAAGGAACTAACCAACAAAAATAATTACAAACAATATAGGAAGATAAAATGGAATGAACGTTAAATAATAGTGAATGGGAATATAAAATGAGGTGATCATACCGAGAATTAACTGGATAAAAAAACTAGTCCAGGGTAAGTATTTATGTGAAACCGGGAAGGGATAAAGAAATATCCCAACAAATAAAACCAATATAGGAAGGTAAAATGGAATGAATGATAAATAATATTGAATGGGAATAAAAAATGAGAAAATAACAATAATAAAAAGAGTTTAAGGGGGGGAGTGGAAACTCCTGCGCAGGGGGCGGGGGGATATATGCGCAGATCGGAAACTGATGAAACGAACGTATGTACGAATGGGAAAGGAAATAACAAAACAAATAAACCCAATATAGGAAGGTAAAATGGAATGGATGATAAATTATATTGAATGGGAATATAAAATGAGAAAATAATACGGTAATAAAAAGAGTAATAATGGAGAGAAACGAAGGACGGAAGGTGGGGCGAACGAACAAACGAACAAATGGGTGCTAATGTTAGCATGAAACGCTAACATTTGATCTACATCAGGTATGGAATGTTAACATTTAATCTACATCAGGCGTTGGCAGCACTGGTTACTGTATTACTACAAGAAATAACCTTTGAAACGGCTCCTCCCAAATATATCCAGGTATACTGATTTGTCTTTTTCTACGGTTATAATAAATACCAGAAAGAAATGTATAGAGAAGAAAAGGACTGAATTACGGTTATATATCGGTTCCCCAGTATGTTTTCCCCACCCAAAACCCCGAGTTCCCACTGGGGGTCCCCCATTATCGGCGGATATAGATGTATATATATTTCTGTAACTATTCATTTGCGACGGGAACGAGTGTTATTTTCGAAGGGAGCGTAATTTTTCCTATAAGAAAAAGTAGTTGGAATACTAGGATACATTGAGATGTAATAATATACAATGAAACCTATATATATATATATATATATATATATATATATATATATATATATATATATATATATATATATATACATATGTGTGAAGAATTTTCTTCACTCTTCTTCTTTTAATCGTATTTTTAGCTCTCTTCTACTAATACTATAGCTACCCCTTAACAATTCTCTCCTACATCTAGTTTTCTTTAACGAAACATAGGGAGGACTATTCTAATCTAAACTTGTTGACAGTGGCGCACGCCATGCTCGTGACGTCACAGCGTAGATACGCACAATAGAGGGCCTTAGTGTAACCACTGCGTATGTTGGTTCTTTCCTTAAGCTACGTGGGTCGAGATTAAATTCCTAAACTGAATTTTTTATATAAATTTCAATACTGCTGAATTAATGCATCTTATATTTCTCAATACCAATTAAGGTTTGTTAATTTTAAGATGTATGCCCATTGTACCAGTCCATTGCTAATTAATCATTTAAAATATTATTTTTAGCAAGCCAGAATAGGTAGGATTGTTGTATATATAACCTCCCTCAGAGCAGCAAGATTTATCTGAGTATTTAGTACAAATTCCTGCCTCCTCTGCACTCCTTGCAACGATATATTGCCCTGTCCTGAAGTCCCGATCTGGCACCCCCAATGGATTACCGTGCGCATCAAGCTCCTCACCTGTCTGGAAAGGTGAAGCCAGGTGATCTCTTCGACCGTAGAGTCGACCCCATTCAACGAGAAGCTGCCCTGGCCTGCTGAGCTGACCTGCCTGGTCATTGAACCCTTGCACTTCTGGCTCACCCCCCCGCACTCTCTCTCCCAAAACTCGACTCACAAAAGGTTGCTGCCGGTCGGAGAGATTGAGAAGAAGAGGACCCTGATGTACCTAGTTGCAGCCACAGTGAGAATTCTTGGGGTGAGCCAGGCAAGAGTGCAACGTGCCCATTAGTGCAACAACCAGGTCAACAGCTATCACGGGCATAGGACTAATCTTAAAGGAGTGCAGGTACTACATCAATGGCCATTTAGTTTTCCCCCATTTTTTATTAGCTTAGACTAATTTTAACTTTATAGGGAACCTGGCTACTTACACTATTCGGACTGTGTGAGGTGGGATTGTGTGTAAATATTTTTCCATTATTATTTCTTGCTTGGAGACTAGCATAGTCTCTGGGTCACGTGGGCCACGTGCCAGACCCCATTTTGATTATTGCAGACCGCGTGTCTAAACCATCATCTTTATAATTTTGAATTGCTTTTAATTTGCATTCTCTTTATTATTCCATTTTTGTCTTTGTTAAGATGCCCGTTTCTTTTATGTAAATTTGTGAATAAATCAATATTAGGTTAATTAAACCTCCTTAGTATTTTTGCTCCCTCATTTATTTTGATGTGTGAAATGAATAGTTGATCACGGGACAAAGTACCCAATATTTAAAGAGAAAACCTAAGTAAGTCTATAGGTGGTAACAGCCAGGAACTTTGCATTAATATATTTGCTTCGAAGGTAAAGATCCTTATCTTTAAACTTTTAAACTACTTTACATCACTGCTCCCATTTTGGATTTTGTCTTAATTACTTTAACGTAAAATACCTGTCCAGCATTTCATTGGGGTAGCTGGGACGGAGCCGGAACAGAGCCTGAGAATGAGATGACTATAGACCTGACAAAGCTAGAGTAGGCCATAAATTATTGATATTTCTGCGTGTGGAGTTCTCCGGCCTCTGGACAGTAAATTTGCCTTTTGTATTTTAGAGTGATGGTTTGTGAATTGTTACAGTAAAGTATTAGCAGGGTGTTTGTGCCCCGAGAGTAAGTGCTCATATCCTCCCCTGTTGAACTTTATGTAACTGTTATAAGGAGACTTTCCCGGACTAAGTTCCCACTCAGAACATAACCATTAAAAAATTCTCCACAATATATATATATATATATATATATATATATATATATATATATATATATATATATATATATATATATATATATATATATATATATATATATATGTATATATAATATATATATATATATATATATATATATATATATATATATATATATATATATATATATGTATATATATATATATATATATATATATATATATATATATATATATATATATATATATATATATATATATATCAATTATTCAAGTATAGTATACATAGTATTTTAGAGCATTTTTCATGAATAGGATCTACTGAACTTCGGCCTAGACAAGGACAAGATAAGTGCAGTGCCGGAAGGTCTTGTATTGTCAAAGGTTTGTTAAAAATCTTAATTCACTAAAGTAGGCGAAGGTTCAGAGAAGCTGCTCTGTTTATTTTTTTTTTCTTTTTTTTTTCTTTTTTACTGGAGGTACACGCTTTCATGAATGAAGATTTCTATAGTTAAATAAAATCCTATGGTAGTGTCTCAGGCCTAAACTACGCCTGGGCCTAATTTGAATAATTCATCTTAAACTATGGTAACGTATATGAACTTTGCAAGATATATTGATTCATGTATTCAAACCACAGCTTTACCTTTCCTTTTCATTGGTAAGTCCAAGGAACATAATGCGCTATTTCAGGAAAGTCTCTATTCTAGATTGCTGGTGTACAAAACTTCGGCTAGTCGTGCTACCCACATGGCGGATTGGCTGACTTCAAACACGATCCATTGGAGCCATCTGGCGACATCTGCACCAAGTAACCGCGTAGGCGAAATCTCACGGGATTACGAGATTCCCCCCAGCCGCCCGCCCCACCCCGACCCACACGTTCCTCTCTTCTCTTTATTATTGAATGCTGGGAATAGAACGCCAGTTACAATAGTGGTAAACAAGATGAGGTAACCAATGATTCCAATTTTATATTTCACTGATAAACTGAAATTCTGTCAAAGCTGACTATTTTTGCAACGCTTTTTTATCTCGTCATTTAACGGAGGAACAAATCGTGGGATGAAGAGATTTACTAAAAGGAAGATGACAGTTCAGTAGGTATTTTTGTTCAACGGGGGGGGGGGGGGGGGGCAGAGAAGAGCTGAGCCTCAACTTCAAAGGTGATATTCCAGTCGGGAACTCAGATTCCAAGAAAGAAGGTAATATGTGTGTACTTTGTTACTCTACGGTATTTGGTTTCCGTTGAAATTATACAAACTAGCCGAAAGATCCTAAACAAAATGAGGCAAGATATGGGTTTGTGAATTATGCTTTATTTGCAATAGCCACGCTTTGCATGGAGGTTGCAATATGTTGTGGATATTTGCTGGGATTTTGACTACACTACATCCAGAAACAAAGTAGTTGCCATTTCAAGGTAAAAAGAAAATTGAACTAAATAATTTATTGGATTTTACCGTTCCTGCAACATTTGCATAGTTCTCGTTCATATTCTAACGAACCAAGCAAAAATCCACCATTGGATCCTTTTTATTGCAACCCAGTCTAGAACTGACGTAACTATGTTTTGAAATATAATCCCAATTCTGCAACTTGTGTTAATTAAAGCGAGACACAGGTAAATCGGAAAAGTTATACTTCTGGCTGTTTTTTTTTTTTTTTTTTTTTTTTTTTTTTAATGAACGAAGCTAAAAACTACATCAGATTTATACGATTAAACCATTGGGCATCAAAGTACAAAGCTTTGCGTTATAAAAATACTTATTATTGAAGCTTCTGAAATTATTTAGAAATTAGAGTTTTACAACAAGCATTATCACATGCTCGTACACTGTAACGGTTTTTCTGTTTTTTGTATATTGCTGTTATCACTCTTGTTTCTACCTGTATGTACTTGCATCAATCTGTTTGAATTCTTGCGGCCTTCTTTCACAAAAACTGTTAATATAAAAGCTCGCTGTTTGTGGAAACTAGATAGATTATATTCACTCCGCTTATCAGTTAATACCTAACTGGTGCCTCCACATATTGGTTACCTCTGAAGTGTTCAACTCCCTCCCACTTTCCCCTGCACTGCTGTGTCTTATTGTTTGAATATGCTACCGCCAGACACTGAAACTATCGTCCTTTGCCAGCGTAGAAACGTTCGTCTGGTTCAAGCGTGTTGAAATCCCGTTTCGTATCAAGGCGAGACTCGGTCAAGCACCAAAGCAGATTACGTTCTTGCGGAGATCCCTGAGGACACCTTCCCAGGAATCTCGGATTAGCTGTGGGAGTAAGGAGATAAGCCAATAACATACGACGCCCTCAAATAATACCTGATGGAGCAGTACTCACCCTCTCCAGCCGCCCATATAGCAAAACTCTTTTCGCTCCCTCAACAACCATTGGGGAATCAAAAGGCTTCGCTCGCCTTAAGGGATATGAGCAGTATCACTCGCATGCAATCTGCCACAGACGGCTCTCATTATGAAGTAAATCTACTTTGAGCTTTCTGGTTACGGCGCCTACCCGAACTTGTAAGTGCTGCTATCCATATTGTAAATATTTTATCCATGAAAGACCTGATGGCCAAATTTAATCTCCTTATGAACATCCACTTTACCACCTTCCAGACCTCCATCAATGCCTCTACTCCTGACAAACCTATTCTACATCAACCAAAGCTGACGTAAAGTTGATAGGACATAGACGCCCGACTAGTTACATACCGGAGTGGCAACAAAGCCTCCCACCACCCACATTTACGGCCACTCGCTTATGCCTCAACTAACAACCTCTCTAGCCACTTCCTGATGCCTATCGGCTATCGGCTGCATTTATGCTACTACCTCTCCAAATTTGCGGCTGCTGCAAAGAAATGTGCGAATGGTTGTCAGTGGCCAAAAAACATGTAAATAGGCCATTGCTTGTGGCAGTGGCCTCCCCTGTTACTAATTTTTTCTTTTTACACAACGCAGTGCAGGCATGCGATTTTTGTTTGACACAGGTGCTTCCTGTTCTCTTCTCCCAAGACCACTCTCCAGAACACTGTCTAGGTCTGCTGGCACTGGCCTGGTAGCTCCCAACAGATCTGCAATACCCAACCACGGTTATGAAATCCTCACATTATCGTTTGGAAGCACTAAAAATATTTGGAAGTTTCTCATTGCTGATGTCACATTGCCAATCCTCGGTGCCAACTTCCTGTTACACTTCCACCTCCTGGTCGATGTAGCTCACTGGCAGTTAGTCAATACAGATTTGCACTCCTTAACGCCTCTCATACGTGCCTCTCCGACTTGCTCTAAGCATCAGCGCACTCATGGATTCTTACGCCCACCTTCTCACATTGTACTCGGAAGTTTTCCATCCAGAACTTTATCAAACACCCATGGCTCCCGCAAAACACGGTATTTATCATCATATCAAGACGACGGGGGCCCCAGTGTTTACCAGATTCAGACATGTGACACCTTATCGTTTGGCAGCTGCTAAACAGACGTTTTCTGAAATTAAAGATACGGCCCTTTGCCAAAAAGGACTCAAGCCCATGGTCGTCACCCTTGGACATCGTCCTCAAGAAAGATGGCTCTCTACATCCGTGTAGGAATTACAGGCATCTGAATTGTTGTATATTAATTTCATATAGATTAGATTATAATCAACTCCATTTTCTGTTATTGTAGTGACGTCTTCATTACGTCATGCTTACGGCTGAGAGCCATTGAATAAAAAATCAGTCTGCTTCAGTGAGCTAGGGAATATATCTCTTGTCAAGCACTTGTCTTTTCATAACCCTTCATGACGAATACAAAATAAACTGAAGTAATTAAGAAGTTTGAAGATTTATTACAATTGGCGTAGATGAATACAACGGAAAAATAAATTGATTAACTATGGATACACCGTGTCCAGCATTTAATCCTAGATTAGAAACTTTAGTGGAGTTTCTTGAAAGATTAACAGTTCAATCTGCTGATTTGCTGAAGCAAGCGGAAGACGACAGTATTAAGAAGGTTAGTATTTTGGTAAAATCTCTTCCTGTAAATGTCGTTACTGATGTCCAACGGAGACTTAAATTGCTCAGTATGAGGTTAAGAAGAGTGTGATGAGCCCAATGGTACAATTCCTGAATAGGAAACAACTTCCTGATGAGTCTATTGAAAACTATGCCTGTGCATTAAATGGCTTGTTCAAATTGCAACTATAAAGATTGTGGTTATGATAGGTCTCTGTGAGATGCATTTGTGAGTGGCTTAAGGTCTGCAAGCACTCTGGGCGGATTGTTATAAGACTGTGAAAATTAGTCATTTAACGGGTGTGTTGAGAAGGTGAAACTACTGGCAACATTTTCTGCTGATGCTCAGGATATAAAGCCAGAATGCAGTCATCACACAAGATATAAAGTTACTGAACATATGCCTAAAGGTATTAAAAAGGTTCCTACTTCATATGTTTGCATAAGGTGTGGTCAGCAAGCAAAACATTTTGCTAATGATTGTTTTGCTATGAAATTTAAATGTATTAAATGCCAGAAAACTGGTAACCTTGCTAGGTGTTGTAAATCCATGGCAAAGTCATTGCATGCAGTCTCTGAAGCAACTCCAAGGGATGCCGCAATGACCGAGAGAGATGTGAAAATGCAGCATATAAAGGATGGCGCGCTGAGACCAGACGTATGTTAGTGACATAGAAGACAGCTGTAAATGCTCTCAACGAAGGGTAAATTCTTTTTTAAAATAAACTCCACTATCTCTGATTCACCATGTATGTTGAGCTGCTTTATCAACAATTAGAAAGTCGATTTTGAAATTGATAGTGGAAGTCATGTTTCTACAATATGTCAAAGTGATGCAGCCAGAGCAGGTTCTGTTATTTCTCCAACAAAACACCGCGTTTGTGGATACAGTGGAAATGCTACAAATTTATGCAGAGAAACTTATGTAAATGTGACATACAGTCACAAAATGTTGAAACACAAATTCTTAATTGTAAATTCCAATAATTTTAAACTATTAGGTAGGTATTTATGTCGAAAGATCAATATCAAACTTGTGTTACCTGATGTTGTGCAACATTCTGATAAGATAAATAATGTAAATGTGAGTAGATATGATGACGTCAGAAATATAATTTTGTCTGAATTCAAAACATATTTAGGTGTTGGATTTCAGTCTGACGTCAAACATACTGTCTCTTTAAATGTCATATATGATGCAAGGCTAATTTTTGCATAACTTGACGTGTTCTATTGCATTTACAAAGTAAGGTAAAAGAAGAGCCTGACAGTTTAATTGCTAGTGATAACATATCTAAAGTATATTCCAGTGATTGGGCTTTACCCACAGGTAATGTTATGAAGGTTGAGAGTCATATTCGAATATGTGAGGATTTTTCATTTACAGAGAATAAATCCTTCACTCCAGTATTGACGCTGTTACCCTCTATTGACGAGGTCATTGCACAAGAGGGCTCTGCAACAGTTTTCTCTAAAATAGATTTGGCACATGCATTTTTACAGTTGCCGTTAGATGAAGAATCTAAGAAATATACAACATTGGAATGGGACTATTGAGCGCAGTTGTTTTAGCACGACCCTTTTGGCACCGCCTGACAGTTGGGCATGGCTGTTTGGGCGGCATCTAATTTGGCGCCAGCCGTACATTAGGAATAGTTTGTTTATACATTCTTAATCATTCAAAACTTTGAAGCTTTTATTGAATACTATTAATAAAATGTCTATAAATTCATAACTATTAAAAACTTCAAAATTTTATTGAAAAGTAAATCAAGGCTCATAAAATGTAAAAGTATACACTAAAAAAATTAACTGTATCATAGCTTTATTTAGTTTATTTGGTAATTATGAGAAGGGTTCTCAAGTACTCGATAGCATCCTTGTTTTTATATGTAGAACAGTTTCATGTATTGTTCTGTCTGCATATCTATACTTTTTTGGTTTTTGTTTAGTTTTCATAATATGCATCTCTACCTATCTGTACTTTACGTAGGCCATCTATTAATTTCGACATGGTAAGATGTTGTGTGCCAAGTTCGTATTTTAGCCGATGATGGGTTGCCACATCATTATTGTTTGTGTAGTCTTCCCCATTTAAAGTACCCTAATAAAGGCTCCAAATCTCATGGAAAAATACAGGAGTTCATCTTCAATTTCATTGTCTGTTCTATGGACTGACTGACTACCTTTAATCAGACGTCATTCGTTGGCAGGAACAAAAGCGCCTGTGCAAACAGCTAAACGAAGAGAAATCCAATTATGTATATCATCATTCAATTTATAACTGAAATGTTGTAATTTTGTCCATCCATAAAGACAGATTTATAAATACAATTTTTTCTTAATATTTATGAATAAAATAAGATCTATAAAAAAAAAAGTTTCTTGCACCAAAACGGCTGTCGCCAAATAGGCTGGTGCCAAATCAGCTGGTGCCCAAACAGCCGTCCCTAGATGGCCACCCCCAAACAGCTGCACCAAAACACACTCTACCCATACAACATGGACATGCAGTCAGAACCAGATCACTACCCCCTCCGAAACATGGTCAACGTGACTTTCTGCTTGCACAAAGCAAAGGTTTTTTCCACGCTCGACCTCCTGAAGGGGTATTATCAGGTACCCATGAACTCAAAAGACATCCCCAAGACCACCATCTCCAACTCCATCGATACATACACCGTCAAATACTCCTGTTTTGACCTTCGTAATGCTGGGACTGCTTTTCCTTGTCTCATAGACGGCATCTTAGGGGATCTCCCCTTCTGTGTATGTTACGTGGTTGACATACTGGTATTCTCTTCCTCCAAAGAGGAATACCTCCGTCATCTACACATCGTGCTCAACCGCCTACAACAGAGCGGTCTTGTAGTCTGGTATGACAAGTGTACCTTTGGTGTCAACAAAATATCGTCCTTAGGGCACTGCCTCACTCCTAAAGGAATCCACCCCTTCCTGAGAAGGTAGCAGCCGTTCAGAACTTCCCCACGCCCTCAACCGTCAAAGCACTGCAAGAGTTCTTGGACATGATAAACTACTATCACTGTTTCCTGACAGTCATTGCCGCCATTCTTGGCCATCTCTACACCCCTCTCAAGGGCAAGCCAAAAGACCTGAAGTGGGGTCCCCTTCAAGAAGCGTCCCTCTGCAATGCAAAGTATGCTGTATCAACCGATGCTGTTCTTACTTTTCCCGTGTTAAATTGACCTGTCCTTATCTCTACCAATGCCAGCAACATCGCCATTCGGGCAGTCCTTGAAGAAGTGGTTAATGGCTTGGACTGCCCATTGGACTGTTTGAGTAGGAAACTGTCCAAGGCAGAATCCAGGTACTCTACCTTCGTCCTAAAACTTCTGGCGGTGTACTTAACTGTCTGTTATTTTCCCCATTTCTTGAAAGGTACGCTCTTCATTATTTGCAAAGTCAACATGCCTCTGGTGAATGCTTCACTCGACATGCCAATGCCTGGTTCGCCTGTCAGTGCCGACATCTCTCGGCCGTGGCAAAATACAATTGTTCCCATTGCTGATGCACAGTCAAGAAACACTTTGGCCGCAATCCACCTGATATTGGATTATAATGCCTAGGCAGAAGCCCAACGAAAAGATCCAGAGTACCAAGCATGTAGCACCTTGTGCACATCCCTCCGTTGGAAAGACATCCCTCTCGACGACTCCAATACCACCCTCCTCTGTGACATTAGTACTAGTATACCTAGACCATTGATACCTTTCCCCATGCGCTGACAGATGTTTTATTTCATGGCCTTTCGCACCCCTCATGCTGTTCTATTGCACAGCTGCTAAAGACAAAGTTCACTTGGTATGGCATTACTAAGGATGCTAAGGATTGGGTCTGCTCCTGTACTTCATGCCAAACCTCAAAAGTATATCATCACACAGATTTAGAAGTGGGCACCTTTCCTCAACCTCAGCAACACTTTTCCCACATTCACTTTGATGTTTTAGGTCCCGTATCCACATCACTAGCACATTGCTACCTTTTTATCGTCATCAACTCGCTGACCTAAAGTCATTCCCATGGAAACTGCAAAGTCTGCCTAGTGTATATCTGCTTCACTCTTAGGATGGATAGCAAGATTTAAGATCCCTGAGCTTATTATTTCTGACTAGGGCACCACTTTCCCCTCTCAATTGTGGACATCATTAGTGAATCTCCTGGGTATCACCCATCATCATACAACCGCAAACAACCACTCAGCCAACAGTATGGTTGAACGTTTTCACCATACCCTCAAAGTAGCTTTGATGTCACGCTGCAAGGACTCCAACTGGTTTACCCAGCTTCCCTGGGTCCTCCTGGGACTAAGGACCACTTCTAAAGGTGCCCTGGGTGTTTCGGCAGCTAAGATGAAATGGCGACTTGTTAGTCGTCCTGCCGAATTTTTTCCATCTTCAACCTACTCTGACAATCTCCAGCGCCTACATCACCTTGTGGGAAAATTTACTCCATGCCGAAAGACTTACACACCCCACGCAATGCATCATATACCCACAGATATGCATTTCACAAAACACGTTCTCCTGTGCAACAACACTAGCAAGCCACTGTTAACGCTGCCCTACACGGGCCCTTTCCTTCTGATCCGTAGTACGCCAAACGTGTTTCTCCTAAACGTGCGTGACAAGGAAGACTGGGTCTTCATTGATTGCCTAAAACCTGCAAATCTCCTGCCAGATGATCCACCAACAGTATGCTTCTCAAAAGCAGGGCCCTCTATTTCAAATGTATATCTTTTTTTAGGAGGGGTGGCCATGAACCATACATGTATCACAAGATCGTACACTAATAACCTGTTTCTGATTGTATGTATTTGTATCAATCTGTTTGAAGTTTTATGGCGTTCTTTTACGAATATGGTTGTTATAAAAGCTAGCTGTTTGTTATAAAAGCTAGCTGTCAGTTACATTCACTCCGCTTATCAGTTGATACCCAACTGGTGCCCCCACACAGAGTCGTCCCCAATATTCACAGAAATAAAGTTAATCTACTATTTATGATAAATTAATTAGAAAAGTAAGATCTCAAGATTTGCGGGGTATGGATAGTGCTGAGTTGATTGAGTGCTTTACTTGAGCAATTTTTGAGCAAGAATACTAAAAAATATTATTTTGGAAATTGAAGTGGGGAGCCCCTAGATTTTCTTACTCTTTTCTTCTTCTGTCTTCTCTCTACTGTCTTCTGTCAATTGGCGACACTCATCGGTCGTCTCTCAGCTAGCGTGGGAGCACATGTCGGACGGAAAGAACAAGTCATTTTCCTGCACAATTCGTTCATCCGTTCCAATTAGATGAGTTTCCCCTTTTCTTCTAGATAGTGGGGAACTATTAAGTCATATTGTTTCGGTGGGTATCTGACAGTGGCTGTGGGACAGGACTGGAGTAAGTAAAGGTCTAACCCCGCTGGAGGGTCAGCGAATGGCTGGCACTCCGAGGTTGGATTGACCTTACGTCTTAGTTGATAACTACTGCAGGACTGCTGTCCAATTCGTCCATTTTATACGGTTTAATATGAGCGTTTTCCAGCATGCCAGTTTGCACCAGTTCACGTAATTTTACTTCCATCCATGCATTTTGTCACAAAGGAATTCCTTTTCTATCTTATTTCCCGGGCTGCCTGGCTCTTAACGGCCCGTTTTGTTTTACAATAATGCGGTGCTCATATATTTTATGCCAACACCCCTTCACTCTTTCGTGCCTTGGAGAAGGATGTTATGAATCAAAATCCCTTGTCTTACAAAACGCAAATAACAACAATTCCTAGCTACTCTCTCTCTCTC
>NC_090744.1:46042162-46052162 GCF_036898095.1 Palaemon carinicauda | reverse complement strand
AAGCAGAGGGAAGTGGTGAGATTCTAGAATGACCTAGAATTTCATTGCAAAAATAAAACAGGATGCCTGAAAACTTTAAATCAATTTATATATCTGTTGCAAATATAAGACATTCTAAGGATAATGTTAATATTGTTGGAAATATAATTGTTATAATGTGACATTAGATATTAAGGGACTATAATAATGCTTTGTTGGGTAATGTATTGAAATATAATAATGATCTTAAAACAAGACACATAGTAAATCTGAGAACATCCAATAAGAATTTGATACCCTGAATGAGACCTATAGATAAAGCAACGTAGCCCCAGTCTTCTTAGCTGGCTGAAGTTTTTAGCATAGTTCCAGTACCTTCTTTCCGTGGATCCCTACGGAAAAGACTTTACTTGTCCTGTATGTTACCCACCAGAAAGGGTATTGATGGGGGTCCAGCAGCCAAAGGAACCAAATATGGACGGAAACCAGGCTTCCCTTAATTTTGCTGTCAAAATATGAGATATCATGACATCGATGGCAATCATACTTCCCTTACATTTGATGTCGAAATACGAGATATTATGTCATGCCGAGTGGATTGGGAGACGAAGGCCATAATCATCAAAGACCTCAGCATGATCAATCATCTGCCATCCTGCAGATACCATCTATGTAATCTACTCCATAACAAGTTATACCTAAGGATAACAGGCAAACCAAGAGACCCACAAATGACTAAGGTTTTCAGATATGCCAATCAACAACCAGTTATTGTACACACCAAGCAACGAGGGAAATTACAAACAGGTCCTGCTAACTGGCAATCCCTGCCTTCCTCCATACTGCGTGCTACAAGCAAACGCTCTGCAGTCTCTGATTCAGCTCATTCTACACCTTCTATTCCCCTCTTCATTGCTATAGAGACCAAAGTATACATTACTGACTCTCAAGCTGGTCCTGATAGAAAGTACCATCTTGAGTGCAACTGCAACGACTGCCTAACCAAGCTATTAAAATAAGCATCTGCCACGTTATCTGGCTCCCCTCCTTCATCCCGACCTGGAACTTATAACAAAGAGATGGAGCCTCAAAAACCTCTTCCAAAGTTCAAGCTCCTACCTACAAACATTACCTCTTCATACACAGCGATTGCTGCCCTATAGCCTCAAAACCAGACGTCCGCATCACTGTCAGACCAAACCACTAAGGGGAGCTCATATTCACCCCTAGTGATCAGGACAGCACCAGCCGCCTGTGGACCGAATCCTCCCTGGTGCTCCTCGATCCTGCCTAGAAGCAAAGGAAAGTAACATCAGATACCCAACCACTCTGCCCCTGACTTTCATCACCTCCTTCAGCAACATCACAGATGTGGAACTCTGCAAAAAAAAAAAAAAAAACTTGAAGCTCCCTCTAACAAGGTCATCACTACCTTCGTTGGCCAAATTCTACCCTGCCTCGACCTGGGAATATGGGAAACTTTCCCCATACAGTACTACACACCAGAGCCACTGTGGTGTTACCACTGCCAACATTACAGGCACCACCATGCAGACTGCAGACGCTGCAACATTTGGCAAGTATGCAGCCATCTCCCGACCCAAGTATGCATCAATGCCCACATGGAAAGGAAGGAAACCTATCAAAGATGACCCAATTTTCACCTCTCTCATCTTGCCTAAGACAGGAGGTGTTTAGAGCGTCAGAGAAAGATTGCAGCCGTGAAAGCTACCTCACAGACGAATCAGTGTCAATCTCTGCCTCAACCCCAGCTGCCACTTTAGATCCAGCAGTTGTCGAAACCAAAGAGGGTACCTCATTTGAGACCTTAACACCAACTCTCTCTCTCTCTCTCTCTCTCTCTCTCTCTCTCTCTCTCTCTCTCTCTCTCTCTCTCTCTCTCTCTCCTCTGTTCCCGATCTTGTCATCTCTAGGACTAATTATTATACCACCTTTCTATAGTACTGAAACTCTTCGCTTATGTTCCGAGAGGAGCAGGGTTTTTGTGGTCCCTGGTCCCTGATAGATGCTTGCCGCTAGCATTGCATTATGAAAATTTGACTTGGATTCTGTCTTGGCTTGCCAAGAACCTAACTATGTCATGTTCTTTGTGCTAAGTGTTAGTACACCGGACGCTCTATGGTCAGAGCAATGTCTGTACTCTCTTCGAGTACCAGCTACGTACTATAACTGGTATCTATCTCTCTGGGGCTGTCGCCGTGCTTCTGAAAGGTACTGTCCAGAGTATGTATTCGGGCAATCTGTGGAACGTATTAGAACTTATTTAGCATTTTATCTTTAAGCCTGATGTAAGCAGACATACCTTGCTGACACAAACGTGTTACAAAATTACCCCACCCGTTATAACAATGAAGAAACATAGATTACCAAACCTTTGTAAATGAACTCATGTTAAAATGTATTCTTTTGAAGTAAGGAATTCATTCATTTACTGATGGCTATATATCCTCTTTAAAAACGAGAATAACACAGTTACTGGCCAATTACAGTGCTGTTGAGAAGATGATTAGATCAATAGAAATGGTGTCTAACAAAATTAACGGAACTGAGACAGCCATTATCTTCGATCAAATAATAATAATAATAATAATAATAATAATAATAATAATAATAATAATAATAATAATAATTATCCACTTAAATTTTCAGAGAAGAAACAGACTTCATCTGCCTCTGTAATAATTTCTGACGGTGACAGTCGACAAATTAGACAAAAACTGAGGTGGAAAGTCATTTGTCTTTTGTTGTTTTCAGACATAAAAGTAATCGGTGACATTCGGTGTTTCCTGATGAGATCTGAAGCAACGGACTTTCCCTCCCCTGGGATTAATCAGTTTCAGATAGAAACCCTGCGCATGCGCAGGTGAAATAATCTATAATAAGAAAAGTTAACTCGTAAATTGATAAATGACCAAATAAATTTGAATGTTTGATTACATTCTAGCTATTTAATAATATATAATATTGATAGTAAATTTATTAATAATTGTAATTGAACACTAAAATAAGAATATCATTTTAAACAAATGTATTGAAATTTATTATGAAGTGAAATCCATAAGATATAATTAGTGACATCCCGAACGTTCGTTAGTGAAGGAATAAATAGTTTGTTTATCAACAGCAATATTACAAATTGGAATCATGGTGTTATTTCCACCAAGAAGCAATTTTCAATTAAGCCTAATTTGGGTGTTTGCACCAAACACTGATAATTGCAATTTATTTATGGTTGTGAGCCTTTTTGGGGTACGTAACTCTGTAGAGTTGTCATTACCTTCGATTTTTGGCGATGGAAGATTTGAAATATTAGTGATTATATATTTTGGGATTTAATCTTCTTATTTCCTCTTTTTTACATCGTTTCATATTAACACAGATGTCATAAGATACTTCAGATCTTCTTTTCCTCTATTGTTTGGATATATGCAAGCGACACGAGTCTTTATCCCAAACACAATTCTGTTTTTAAATTTAAACAATCGTCTGATATCTTTGTTCCCTGATATGGAACGTGGCTTTATTCATCATATCCTCCATATATATACTGTATATATATATATATATATATACAGTATATATATATATATATATATATATATATATATATATATATATATATATATATATGTATATATATATGTATATATACATATATATACATATATATATATATATATATATATATATATATATATATATATACATATATAATATATATATATATATATATATATATATATATATATATATATATATATATATATATATATATATATATATTTGTATATGCATATATACATACATATATATATATATATATATATATATATATATATATATATATATATATATATATATGTATATATATATATATATATATATATATATATATATATATATATATATGTGTGTGTGTGTACACACATATATATATATATATATATATATATATATATATATATATATATATATATATATATCATCAGCCTTTGCTAGTATACTGCAAGGCAAACCCCTCATACATGTCCTTCCACTCTGTCTTTTTATCGTCCTGCTATGGCAGTCTTTATTCACGAAATTTATTTGCTTTTCAACTCGTCGTCTTCTCCTCCTTCCCTGCTTCTTGTTAGTCTTTTCTTTTCATCTATTACCTCTGTCTTTCTCATCATATAATGCTCATGTCCATTTCTTTTTCTTACATGTTGGTAGGATGTCCTCCAGTTTATTTTCTTTTCGTATTAAATAAAGACAATCCCAGAAAAATAAAAGAATAGGGAATCTCAGAGTACAAGGTTTTACGAGCAGTCCTGACATCTTTGGTCTTTGGATGGATTTTATTACAGCTTGTGTCAGACAGTTTGCTAATGTTATTGTTTAAAAAGACCTGAATAGAGAAAGGTGGAAAGAGAATTAAGAATATGATAACAAGCTCTTATAAATTGTGATTTAAGGATAAATAAGGCCAAGTTAGAGTATTTTTGCATTGGGAGGAGAAGTTAAAAAGGGTGTTATTAAATGGGCTTAGATAACAACAAGTGGGTTAACATGTTAAAGTTCCCTGGGTCTTGTGTGATGGATAACGGAGTCATGGAATCAGAAATTAACCAGAGGATGTACTGTGGTAGGATAGACTGGAGAAGATCATCGGGAATACAATGTGAAAACAGAGTTAGTGCAAAGGTAAAAGGACAGTTTATAAAAGTGAAATTAAACCAGCTTTGGTGCATGCAGCTGAAACTTTGCCAGTAAAGAAGAATGAAGAAAGGAAGTCAGAAGTGTCAGAAATGAGGATGTTACGATGAATGTATGGAGTCATGAAAAGGGACCGGATCAGAAATGAGTATATTAGATGACAGTAAAAGTAGGCGAAGTGTCAAAAACAGTTCAGCAAAGAAGACTACAGTGGTTTGGTCTTGTCATGCAGAGAGAAGAAGATCATGTGTATCGTAGGGTCATGGACATGGAGGTGGATGGGGGAAGCTGGAGAATAAGGCCAGAGTTGGAGGGTAAGATAAAATAGCAAATGACAATAGGAAAAAGAATTAAGAGAAGGGCGCCCAGGAGAGATGAGAATAGAGAAGGCTTATTATACTAAACAGCGACCCCATATAGAAATATGTAAAGGCTGTAGAAAAAGAAGAAATTTGTTCGCGTATTCTGTCGCTTAGCGATATTCCCATTATTATTATTTGCATAGCTCTTTGAGTTGTAACTAGCTTATGTTCTAAGGCTTTAGTAAGGCTCTAAGTTTCCGATCCATAAGTTAATATTAGCATGACCAGCTCATTTAATACTATTCTATTTACAGAGATTGGCCAGTTACATTTCCTAATATAATTTTGTTCATCAAAATCACTCAATCCTATGCTTATCCTTTTATCAATTTCAGTCTCCATGTCCTGGGGAAACTGTCTGTCCTAAGTATAATTCATTAACAGTCTCTAAAAGATCGTCCATAAACCTTATCTGTTTTCTCTCTACATTTCAATTAAACATTATTTTAGTTTTACTCATATCCGTTTCCAGTCCTACATTTCTGCGTTCTCTATTCAAATCTTCCATAATTGTTTGCAAATTCTTCCATGATTCACTAAATAAACCTGTTATCCACATATCAGAAGTTGTTGAGGTATTCCCCATAAATGTTAATCCTAATATTTTCTCCATATATATATATATATATATATATATATATATATATATATATATATATATATATATATATATATATATATATATGTATACAGTATATATTTCTGTGTGTATATATGTATATATTTATATATATATATATATATATATATATATATATATATATATATATATATATATATATGTATATATATATATTTCTGTGTATACATATATATATATATATATATATATATATATATATATATATATGTATATATATATATATATATATATATATATATATATATATATATATATAAATGTGTGTGTATGTGTGTGTGAATTTGTGTTTGAATATATATACAATATAAATTTGTTTGCGAGTATATTATATTTCTTTGCATGTATTGTCTCATTTTAGACAAGAGCTCGTATTCCATGGCAACTTGCCAGGTAGGTTAATGGAACAAATGGAGCCAAATAAATGATCGGAAATAGATTAGCTTTTAGGAGAATTTAAAAGAAAATCAATGAGAGGTTGAAGAGGGAGAGAGAAAAAAAAGAACCAGATAGTATTTATGCTTTGTTTAGCTCTCTCTCTCTCTCTCTCTCTCTCTCTCTCTCTCTCTCTCTCTCTCTCTCTCTCTCTCTCTCTCTCTCTCTCTCTCGTGGCAACTTTGCGTAGCTTCTCCGCTTGCTTTGTTTGGATGCCATCCAGATTCTGTTCTGGTTTTGCGTTATTGATTCCGGGTGGAAATATCTTGTGCATAATTCGCAGCTTCCTTGGAGGAAAGCCAGCCATTGCTGCCTCCATTGTCTATTGTGCGTTGCCTTAAATATCAGCTTAACAATAGATGATGAGTATTCCTTAGCCACAACTGGGAAAGCCTGGCCTCTCTCTCTCTCTCTCTCTCTCTCTCTCTCTCTCTCTCTCTCTCTCTCTCCTTGCTTTTCATACGCAGCCTTATGCGATCAAGGCTTCAGCTTTGTTCATTAAAGAGCGCTTCTGTTATCTGCACTTTTCCGTTCACCGAAAAATATTGCCCAATAAGAACAAAAGGACCAGATATGCAGAAAACCCTTAATCTCATTAGCAATACCCACACGCGAAAGGCTCCTGGTTTACGACGGCAACTCTTTTGCATATGACCGGGTTTCTGAGCTTATGTGTACATATATATGCATACACACACACACACACACATATATATATATATATATATATATATATATATATATATATATATATATATATGTATATATATATAAATATATATATATATATATATATATATATATATATATATATATATATATATATATATATATATATATATATATATATACCCGATGGCATTTTCATATGTTTGTAGGCTTATCATGATCTATATACTGCTTAATTGGAAAATATTTCCAGTATTATTTCCATTAAAAGTTGAAAGAAAACAAATGGAGACGTTTCCAAGAGGTCTGTGAGGTCAATAGTAGATTCCCAGGCTTTCCTTAAGAAAGCTTCCTGATGTTGGATATTTTATGAAAAAGCATGAAGCTTAAAAAACAGTATCTATTTGATTTAGATGTGTTTTGTCCACTGGACGATTAAGCAATGTATGTTTTGATAGATTATAAGGCCGCTTAACTTATTTCTCCAGCATTTTGATCTTATTCAAACCTTACTAAAGCTCAAAGGTTGTATATAATATGTAGCAAATGGGCATTAATTTCTCTCTAAGTCAAGGACAAAATACCATATGAGGCTGATGGATGGCTTCAATGTTTCCTACTAAGATTACTGAAGACATCAACACAAGAATTACATTCTTTAGATCATATTGCTGATTAACGAGACGTAATTGCGCCCTAAAACACAGAAATAAATCCATAGCAGAAAACGGAGCAGTTTTGGAGGTAAAATAAGGCAGTATCACAAACATAATCTGTATCTTTGGGCTAAATTCATTACTTTCTTATATAAACTATCAACATTCTCTAAATTCATATATTTTTTTCTATAAGATATCAGCATATTCTTAATTAATATATTTTCTATAAAATATCAAACTACTGTAAAATTTTCTTGGTTGTCAAAATAACAACATTTTGTTATATAAAAAATCAACAAATCAGAGTATACCTTTTATACTTTAACTTATATGGTTAATTCAAATGAGCAGACTTAAATTCTAACGCGAATGAGAATTGAACCTAGAAAAATGAAACATGAAACGTTATCTGTCTGGGGCGATTTATAATGATGACAACTGGGTGCGTGAAGAACAAGTTCTGTCTGTTGCTCTTTTGGGAATGTTATCAGAGGTCCCTCATCAGGAAAAATAAATGTCTTTTTTGGTCTTACTCGCCAAAGTAATTATTTACTGAAATTATTCACAAACCTATGAATACATGAAGCAAATTGTCTTTATCTACAAACAAGAAAATCCAAATGTAACATATTTGGCAAAAGAAATGAAATTTTCACTTTAAAGTAAAAGGTTTCTGGCATCTGAGTCACATAAAAAAATTTGCTAAATTACCCATCTTGCAATATCGAAAAGTATATAACTTTGTATATTTGTAGCTATGACTTTAAAATGATTATAAATGTTTTTCTTTATTGGGAAACCCTTTCTTCTTGGATACTTCGGTACTTTTTGGAAACAATATTGGTCATCACGGAAACTTCGAAGACAACCAATCAGAAATCGAAAATGTGAAGCCATCAGTGGCCAGCCGAAATAGAACCCTATACTGTATTTCCAACAATTAGAAAAAGAAGTTCAGTCAGTCTGTTTGGAAATATTTGAACTTCATTAAAGAATCTGTGGAAACGATAAGACATCCTGATGATGGCAATGATAAATAATTTCTGATGAAAAAGAAGGAATTAAAGTTACGATTATTTATTTGTCGAAAGAGACCCAACGGGGCAAGTTGAGAGGAAAGAATTGATTGAATTAATTGCAGGAGACATTTCTGCATGTATATGGGATTTCCCTGCCAATGAAAGGTTTATCTCTATGCACTGCAACTTCACGGATTCGGGAAAGCTTTGTCCCTAATCAGAAAAGGTCTGCTCGAGTTTTTACAATCACCCGCTTTGAATAGGCCTACGTAAGAGGAATGGTCATACGTTGCAGTCTTTGGCTTTGAAAATTGACTAATCACTTTGGAGTAGATCATCAAACACCATAAATATCAAACACCTTTTTTTTTTCTTTTGGTATTAGTTGGTTTATTTTGCCTTTCCTAGTTAGAATATACATGACAATTTCAGGATTGTAATTACGAAGGAGAAATCTATGACTCGTCGCCTAAAAATCCGAAGATTTCAAAAGCAAGTTTTGAATACAGAAGAGGAACAAACTAGAGTCTAGACACAAGCACTGAACCACTTGGTCTAACCTAAGGTGTTGGATCTGCGCATGCGCTGGCGGAATGTAGTTTGTTTTTTGTTGTTTTCAGACATAAAATGAATCGGTGACATACGGTGTTCCAGATGAGATGTAAAGCAAAGGACTTTCCCTCCTGTAGGATTAATTATTTCAGAAGGAAACACTACGCATGCGCAGGTCAAACAATTCATAGTAAGAAATGTTGACACGTGAATTGATAGATGAGTATGAATTTAGAGGTTTGATTACGATCTAGGTATTTGATAATAGATTATAAAGATAGATAATAAAAATAAGATTAAAAGTAATTGAATACTAAATAGGAATATCATTATGTAAAAAGGCAATCAAACTTCTTATTAAGTAATATCCATTAAATATAATTAGCGACATCCCGAACGTTCATTAGTGAAGGAATAAAAAATCTTATTTGTCAACAGCAACATTGCAAATTGGAATTATGATTTTTGTCTTCCATAAAGCATTTTTCAATTAAGCCTAATTTGGTTGTTTGCACCAAACACTGATAATTGATATTTATCTATCGTTATGAGAGCTTTTGGGGTACTTAACTCGGAAGAGTTTTTATTACCTTCGATTGTTGGGAGAACAAGATATACATCCTTTGGAATTTAATCTTCTTATTTCCTGTATTTTGCATCGTTTCATATTAACACAGATGTCATAAAACACTCCAGATCTTTTCCTCAATTGTTTGGATGTATGCAAGCGATACGGGTCTTTATCCCAAACACATTTGTTTTCTGTTTTTAGATTTTGACAACCGCTAGATATCTGTATTCCTGGATATTGTTACGTCATTTAAAGTACATAGAATTAATAGAGACCTGCTACAGGTTCTATGGCGTTCTAATTCTAAGGCTTGGGTCACTAGGCATATCTTTGTGGAATGGGTAAATGTAGTTTTGGGCCCTGCTGTCAAAAAGTACCTTCAGGAGAGGAATTTGCCT
>NC_090744.1:46022162-46032162 GCF_036898095.1 Palaemon carinicauda | reverse complement strand
TACTTTCTTCGAGTACCAGCTACTTACTATAACTGGTATCTCTATGGGGCTATCACTGTGCTTCTGGAGGGCATATCCAGAGCATGTCTTCGAGCAATCTGTGGAACGTATTAGAACCTATTTATCATTTTAGCTTTAAGCCTGATGTAAGCACACATACCTTGCTGATTGGAACATGTTACAACATGACCCTAACCCTTATAACAATGAAGAAACATAGATCACCAAACCTTCGTAAATAAACTCATATTAAAATGCATTCTTTTGAAGTAAAGAGTTAAATCATTTACTGATGGTTATATATCCTCTTTAAAAACGAGAATAGCACAGTTACTGGCCAATTGCAGTGCTGTTGAGGAGAAGATTAGATCAATGGAAAAGGTGTCTCACAAAATTAACGAAACTGAGGCAACCATTATCTTCAATCAAATAATAATAATAATAATAATAATAATCATCCACTCAAATTTTCTAAGAAGAAACAGACTTCGTCTGCCTCTGTAATAATGTCTGATGGTGACAGTCAACAAATTAGACAAAAACTGACGTGGAACGTCGTTTGTCTTTTGTTGTTTTCATACTTAAATTAATGGGTGACATTCGGTGTTCCAGATGAGATCTGAAGCAACGGACTTTCTCTCCCATGGGATTAATCTGTTTTAAATGGACACACTACGCATTCGAAGGAAAAAGAATCCATAATAAGAAAAGTTAACACATAAATAGATATATGATATTGATAATAAAAATAGAGATAATAATAATTGAACGCTAAAATAACAATATCAATCTGTACAAATGTATTGAAATTTATTATGAAGTGAAATCCATAAAATATAATTAGTGACATCCCAAACGTTCATTAGTGAAGGAATAAATAGTTTGTTTATCAACAGCAATATTACAAATTGGAATCATGGTGTTATTCCCACCATAAAGCAATTTTCAATTAAGCCTAATTTGGTTGTTTGCACCAAACACTGATAATTGAAATTTATTTATGGTTATGAGCCCTTTTGGGGTACGTAACTCTGTAGAGTTTTCATTACCTTCGATTGTTGGCGGTGGAAGATTTGAAATATTAGTGGTTATATCTTTTGGGATTTGATCTTCTTATTTGCTCTATTTTACATAGTTTCATATTAACACTGATGTCATAAAATACTTTATATCTTCTTTTCCTCAATTGTTTTGATATATGCAAACGACACGGATCTTTATCCCAAACTCATTTTTATTTTAGATTTAGACAATCTACGGATATCTTTGTTTCTAGCTAATGTCTCATCATTGTATTTTCCCTGATAGGGAGCGTGACTTCATTGATTATATCTTCCATATATACAGTATATATATATATATATATATATATATATATATATATATATATATACATATATATATATACATATATATACATGTATATATATATATATATATATATATATATATATATATATATATATATATATTATATACTGTATATATATATATATATATATATATATATATATATATATATATATATATATATGTATATATATATATATATATATATATATATATATATATATATATATATATATATTATATACTGTATATATATATATTATATACTGTATATATATATATATATATATATATATATATATATATATATATATATATATATGCATCTAAAATCTGCCTATTTATCGTCTTTCTATGCAAGTTTTTACCCGCAAAATTTATTTTCTCATCAACTCCTGCTTCTTCTTATTCTTTTCTTTTCCTCTATTACCTCCGTCTTTCTCATCAAATGTCCTGCTCGTGTCCATTTCTTTTTCTTACATGTTGGTAGGATATCCTCCAGTTTATTATCTTCTCGTATTAAATAAAGACAATCCCAGAGGAATAATAGAAGAGGGAATCCCCGAGTAAAATGTTTTACGAGCAGTCCTGACATCTTCGGTCTTGCGATAGATTTTATTACAGCTGGTGCCAGACAGTTTGCTGATGATATTGTGTAAAACGACCTGACTAGAGAAGGAGTGGAAAGGATATTAAGAAAATAGTAACAAGTCTTTATATATTGAGATTTAAGGATAAATAGGGTCAAGATAGAATATTTGTGGATTGGGAGGAGTAGGAAAAATGGTGCTAATAGAATGGGCTTAGATAATATCAAGTAGGTTAACATGTTTAAGTTCCCTGGGTCTTGTGTGATGGATAATGGATTCATGGACTCAGAAATTAACCACAGGATGTACGTGGCAGGATGAACTAGAGAAGATCATCGGGAATTTTATGCGATAGGATAGTTAGTGCAAAGGTAAACGGACAGTTTATAAAAGTGTAATTAAACCAGATTTGGTGCAGGCAGGTGAAACTTGGCCAGTAAAGAAGACTGAAGAAAGGAAGTCAGAAGTAGCAGAAATGAGGATGTTACGTTGAATGTACGGAATCACGGAACGGGACAGGATCAGAAATGAGTATATTAGAGGACAGTAAAAGTAAGCGAAGTGTCAAAAACAATTGAGCAAAGAAGACCACAGTGGTTTGGTCATGTCATACAGAGAGAAGATCATGTGTATCGTATGGTCATGGACATGGAGGTGGATGGGGGAAGGAGGAGGATAAGGCCAGAGTTGGAGGGAGAGAAAAAGTAGCAAATGACTAGTGGAAAAAGAATTAAGAGAAGGGCGCCAGGAGAAATGAGAATAGAGAAGGCTTATTATACTAAACAGCGACCCCATATAGAAATATGTAAAGGCTGTAGAAAAATAAGAAATTTGCTCTCTTATCCTTGTCATTCTTTTTCTGTCTCTTAGCGGTATTCCCATTATTATTATTTCAATACCTCATTGAGTTGTAACTAGCTTATGTTCCGAAACTTTAGTAAAGTTCTAAGTTTCGAATACATAAGATAATACTGGTATCACTATCTCATTAAATGCTTTTCTATTAAGAGAGAGTGGCAAGTTAAATTTCCTAATATAATGTTGTTCACAAAAATCACTCAATCCTATGCTTATCCTTCTTTTAATTTGAGTCTCATGTCCCGGGGAAACTGTCTGTCCTGAGTATTATTCATTAACAGTCTCTAGACGAAACGCCATAACCCTTGTTTGTTGTCTCTCTACATTTCCATTAAACATTGCTTTACTTTTACTCATATTCATTTTCAATCCTACATTTCTGCCTTCTCTATTCAAATCTTCTATCATCTTTTGCAAATCCTCACATGATTGAAAAAATAAAACTATGTTATTTGCAGATCATAAGTTGTTGAGGTATTATATATATATATATATATATATATATATATATATATATATATATATATATATATATATATATATATATATATATATGTATATATATATATATGTGTGTGTTTGTGTGTGTGTGTGAATATATATAGATAAAAATTTATGTACGTGTATATTGTATTTCTTTGCATGTATTGTCTCCTTTCAGACAAGAGCTCGTATTCCGTGGTAACTTGCCTGGTAGGTTATTGGAACAAAGGAAGACAAATAAATGCTCGGAAATAAATGAGCATTCAGGCAATGTTAAAAGAAAAGCGATGAGAGGTTGGAGAGGGAGAGAAAAAAAGAAGAACCAGAGAGTATTTAGGCTTGGTTCATCTCTCTCTCTCTCTCTCTCTCTCTCTCTCTCTCTCTCTCTCGTGGCAGCTTTGCGTAGCTTCTCCGCTTGCTTTGTTTGGATGCCATCCAGATTCTGTTCTAGTTTTGCGTTATTGATTCCGGGTGGAAATATCTTGTGCATAATTCGCAGCTTCCTTGGAGGAAAGCCAGTCATTGCTGCCTCCATTGTCTATTGTGCGTTGCCTTAAATATCACCTTAACAATAGACGATGGGTATTCCTTAGCCCCAACTGTGAAGGCCTTAATCAAATCTCTCTCTCTCTCTCTCTCTCTCTCTCTCTCTCTCGTTTTTGTTTCCTAAGCACTTCCATTCAAACTAAAATTCTCTCTCTCTCTCTCTCTCTCTCTCTCTCTCTCTCTCTCTCTCTCTCTCTCTCTCTCTCTCTCTCTCTCTCTCAGGATACAAATTCAATGAAAACTGTCGATATATGTATCCTGCAACCATGAATGAAAGCAAGAAAACTCAGCAAACAGAAAAGAAAAATGAAAGCAAAAATGAAAAAAAAGGGAACAAAAAAACAAGCCAAGTATATACCATGTTATACATAAAAGGCCCCAAGATATGATGCCTTTCAACCCAAATATGCATATTTAGAGCCCAACTACAAAGAATGCATCTATAATGCCAGTGGTTGGTGCAGATATGGGGATAATTGCAGGTATGCCCACAAAAATAAATTTGAAGGTGAAAGAGCAAATATAATGGAAAAGTTGGATTTTTTAATGGCAGAATTCCTGGAAATGAGGCATGGGAAAATCCATATTACCAATATTAAATAATGGGGATGAAACACAAACCCTAATAGTGATGAATGCACAGGGTTTAGTCCCGAGTAACTCTAAAAGGAAAATAGAGTTCTTAGAAGAACTAACCCAAATTGAAAAAATAGATATATTAAATATAAGTGAAACATGGTATTCCCAAGAGACTGGCAGTGATGACCAGATAAAGGGTTTCCAAACATATAGATCAGACAGAACAAATAGGAATCAAGGGGGAACCGTAATATATGGAAGAGACATAAATCAAGGCAAAAGTCTGTGAAAAATACAGCAACACAGAATGTGAATTGATTGCGGTTGAATTTGAATTTGAAAAACTAGTGAGTATTGTAGTTTACAGACCACAAAATACTAAGGAGGTTGACTTAATAATAGAACAAATAGATGATATATGTAGAAACCATAAAGACTGGAATATACTCCTGTCCGGAAATTTTAACTTTCCTTTCGTGGGTTGGAAAGAACAGATAGAAGAAAGTGGTTGTATATATACATATGAAAAAGAGAGTAATAGTAGCGCAGAAGATAAGAGGCAAATTGAAAATCTTCAAGATATGCTATTAGAACTTAATATGCAAAAAATAAAGCACGTTCCAACAAGAAAGGAAAACGTCTTAGATCTAGTATTTGTGAATGAGGTGAATTATGTTAAAGAAATAATAGTGTATAACATGGGAATTTCAGACCACATTGTCATAGAATTAATAGTCCATTCCAAAGCAAGTGATCACAGAGATAATCAAAGCACAAAACGTTGGGAAGGATATGGGAAATATAATTTTCATGGTAAGAATATAGAATGGTCAGAAATAAATGATTAACTGAACAAAGAATGGAAAAATTTATTCGTAAGTGATAATATACAGGTAAATAGGGACATACTATACAAAATACTGGAGAAAATTGTTGAAAAATATGTACCGAAAAAAAACAATAAACAACAGACATGCATACCAAGAGACAGAAGGATCTTATTTCAGAAAATTAGAAAGTGGAAGAAAAATTTTGCAAAAGAAAAAGATGTGTGGAAAATGATGGAAATAAAAAGTAAGATAGAAAATGCAGAACAAAAGATTATACAATCAAAAGAAAATGAAAAAAGGGACTTAGAAGAAAGGACACTTCAAAATATCAAAAGAAAAACCCAAAGTACTTTACTCCTATGCAAAAAAGATGAATAAAGGGAGATTAGAAATAGGCCCTCTAAGAATTGAAGGACGGTTAACGAATAAAAAAAAAGGAAATATGCAACATATTAGCAGAAAAATATAAGAGTGAGTTCACTCCAAGAATTGCGAATGAGAATAATGAAACAGAAATGAGAGAAGAAAATGTTGAATATCTAATGGATATAGAGACTAATGAAACAGATATTATCATGGCTATAAACGAAATTAAAAATGGATCGGCAGCCGGATAAGATGGAGTTCCAGCGATTTTGTTAAAAAAAACTGCACACACTATCGCAAAGCCGCTTGCAATACTGCTAAGACAAAATGTAGATATGAGCGAGATATATATTAAACATAAATTAGCTTATATAACCCCTATTTTCAAAAGTGGATCAAGACTAGAGGCAAGCAATTATAGACCTGTTAGTCTAACATCACATATTATGAAAGTGTATGAGAGGGTAATAAAAAATAAAATAATGAATCATTGGGTTAAAAATAATTTTTTTGATATAGGTCAACAAGGTTTTGTGCCCGGAAAAAGTACACAACCCAACTGATAGCACACTATGAAAACAAATACAATAATATGATAAATAAGAAAGACACAGATGTGATCTATTTAGATTTTGCAAAAGCCTTTGATAAGGTAGACCATAATATATTAGAGAAAAAAATAAGAAAGCATATTATTGTGGGAAAGATATGAAAATGGGTAAAAGAAATCCTGCAAAACAGAAAACAGATAGTGGTTGCAAATGATGGGAAATCAGATGAAGATCAGGTAATATCTGGCGTGCCACAAGGTACGGTATTAGCTATCCTGCTGTTTGTTATTATGGTCTCAGACATAGACTGTGATATTAAAAACTCTCTAGTGAGAAGTTTCGCCGATGACACAAGAATAAGTAGAGAAATTACTTGTGATGAAGATAGGAACTTATTACAAAGAGATCTAAACAAAATATATGAATGGGCGGAGATAAATAGGATGGTATTTAACTCCGATAAATTCGAATCAATAAATTATGGAAACAGAGAAGGAATGGTATATGCATACGAGGAACCTAATAACGAGACAATCACAAACAAGGAAGCAATTAAAGACCTTGGTGTAATGTTAAATAGGAATATGTTATGCAACGACCAAATAGCAACACTGTTGGCTAAATGTAAAGCAACATGGGAATGTTATTCAGACACTTTAAAACAAGAAAAGCTGAACACATGATTATGCTTTACATAACTTATGTACGTAGTACACTCGAGTACTGCAATGTGATATAGTACCCACACTACCAAAAGGATATTGCACAAATAGAGAGTGTACAAAGGTCCTATACTGCTAGAATAGAAGAAGTTAAGGACCTTGACTACTGGGAAAGATTGCAGTTTTTAAAACTATGCAGTCTAGAAAGGAGAAGAGAATGCTACATGATAATACAAGCATGGAAGCCAATCGAAGGAATAACTGAAAACATCATGGTGCTAAAAATATCAGAAAGAGCAAGCCGAGGTAGATTAATATTGCCAAAAACTTTACCAGGAAAACTAAGGAAGGCGCACAGGACATTAATCCACTACGCACCAGCATCGATAATGCAGCGACTATCTAAGAAACATATCAGGAGTGAGCGTAGATGTGTTTAAGAAAAAGCTCGATAAATACCTAAGATTCATCCCAGACCAACCAAGAGTGAAAGATGCAAAATACACCGGAAGATGCATTAGCAACTCTCTGGTAGATATACGAGGTGCCTCACACCAAGGGACCTGAGGGAACCCAAACATAGAATAGGGGAATAAGGCAAGTCTCTCTCTCTCTCTCTCTCTCTCTCTCTCTCTCTCTCTCTTCTGCTCCCTGAGCCCTTCCTATCAATCTAAAATCTCTCTCTCTCTCTCTCTCTCTCTCTCTCTCTCTCTCTCTCTCTCTCTCTCTCTCTCTCTCTCTCTCTCCTTTCCTTGCATTTCATTCGCAGCCTTATGCAATCGAGGCTTCAGCTTTGTTCATTAAGGAGCGCTTCTGTTATCTCCACCTTTCCACTCACCGAGAAATATTGCCCAATAAGAATAAAAGAACCAGGTATGCAGAAAACGCTTAATCTCATTAGCAATACCCACCAACGAGAGGCTCATGGTTTACGACGGCAACTCTTTAGCTTATCTTCGTTATTCTGAGCTTGTGTTTGTATGTATATATATATATATATATATATATATATATATATATATATATATATATATATATATATATATATATATATATATATTTATATATTTATATACATATATATATGTATATATATGTATATATATATATATATATATATATATATATATATGTATATATTTATATATATACATATATATATATATATATATATATATATATATATATATATATATATATATACATATATATATATATATATATATATATATATGTATATATATATATATATATATATATATATATATATTCGAGTGCATATATATATACATGTCTGTATACATATCAGGATCTATTTACTGCAAAATTTGAAAATGTACTCTGTATGGTTTCCATTAAAAGTTGAAAGAAAACAAATGAAGGCGTTTCCTTGTGGTTTGTGAGGTCAATACTCGATTCAATACTAAGTCAATACTAGGCTCTCCTTAAGAAAGCTTCCTGATGTTAGATATTATATGAAAAACCCTGAATCTTAAAAATTAGTATCTATTTGATTTAAATGTGTTTGGTCCACTGGATGATTAAGCAATGTATGTTTTGATAGATTATAAGACCACTTCACTTATTTCTCCAGCATTGTGATCTTATTCAAACCTTACTAAAGATCAAAGGTTGTATATAATACGTAGCAAATGAGCATTAATTTCTCTCTGACTCAAGGACAAAATACCACATGAGGCTGATGGATGGCTTCAATGTTCCCTACCAAGATCCCTGAAGACATCAACACAAGAATTACATTCTATAAATCATATTGCTAATTAACGAGACGTAATTGTGTCCCAACCCACAGAAATAAATCCATAGCAGAAAAAGGAGCAGTTTTTGAGATACGATAAGGCAAAGTCACAAACATAATCTGTTACTTTGGGCTAAATTCATTACTTTTTGTATAAAATATCAGCATACTCTAAATTCATATATCATTTATATAGAATAGCAACATACTATAAATTTATATTTTTTCTATAAAATATTAAAGTACTGTAATTTTTTGGTAGTTGCTTGAATAAAAACTTTTTGGTATATAAAAAATCAACAAATCAGGGTACATTATTTATACTTTGACTCATATGGGTAATTTAAATGAGGAAACTCAAATTCTAATGCGAATGAAAATTGAACTTACAAAAAAGAAAGATGAAACGTTATCTCTCCATCTGTCTGTGTTGATTTATAATGATGACGACTGGGTGCGCAAAGAACAATTTCTGTCAGTTGCTCCTTTGGGAATGCTGTCAAAGGTTCCTCATCCGAGAAAAATGTCTCTTTTGCTCTTACTCGCGAAAGTTGTTACTTACTGAAATTATTTGCAAACTTATGAATACAGGAAGCAAATTCTCTTCATTTACATAAAAAGAAAAGGCCCGATATAACAGAATTGACAAAGAAATTAAATTGTCACTTTAAAGTAAAAGGTTTTTGGCATCTGAGCCACACCCAAAAAATATTCACTTGAAGAATATTTGGTAAAATATTACTCATTTTGCAATATCACAGAGTATATAATTTTTTCCGTTTAATTTTATATATTACTTTAAAGGTTTTTTTTTTTTTTTTTTTTTTTTTTTTTTTTTTTTTTTTTTTTTAAAGAAACATTATCTTCTTGGATACTTCGGTACTTTTTGTAAACAATATTGGTCATTATGGTAAACTACGTTGAAGAGAACCAATCGGAATTCGAATATGTGGGGTCTTCAGTGGCCAGCATAAATATGCCGTATATTTCCTGTAAATTGAAAATTAAGTTCAGTCAGTCTGTTTGAAAATATTTGAACTTGACTTAATAATCTGTGGAAATGATATGAACTCCTGATCATGGCAATGATTAATAATTTCTGACGAAAAAGAAGGAATTAAAGTTGCGATTATTTATTTGTAGAAAAAGACCCAACGGGGAAAGTTGAGGGTAAAGAATTGATTTAATTAATTGCAGGAGACATTTCTACATATATTCGGGATTTCCCTGCCAATGAAAGGGTTACCTCTATGCACTACAATTTCACGGATTCAGAAATGTTTTGTGCCTAATTAGAAAAGGTCTGCTCGAGTTTTTACAACCGCTCATTTTGAATAGGCCTACGTAAGAGGAATGGTCATATGTTGCAATTTTTTCTTTAAACCTTGCTTAATCACTTTAGAGTAGAGCATCAAACACCATAGAT
>NC_090744.1:45989662-46017162 GCF_036898095.1 Palaemon carinicauda | reverse complement strand
GTTGTCTTGCACAGCCCTTTGCTGTTGCCTTACAGATACGAAAGTGAGTTCTTTCTTGTCTATTATCCAGGATTTTAAAATCATTGCTTAGGTGTGAGCTCCACCTGTTTCCTCTGAAAACTTTGCATTGGTTATTCTAGAAGAGATTAACCATTCGATTTTATTATCTGGAAGGCTGCAACAATTGGTTGTGAAGGAAACACAAGTGTGTGTCTTTCCTTTCTGAATTGTTATGCTATACTATGCATATCCAGTGATACATAGTTCACTTGATACTCATGGAAATTTCTTCTCTTTACAGGAGGACCCTCCGAAGTGCGGAAGTGTTTTCTGCAACGTCCGCAGCAAGAACCTCTGCGGACATGAGTTTTGTAGGAGGCACGCAGCATGCGCTGTCTCCAAGGGTGATCTCCAGTATTGGGACCCTCAGGTATGTACCGTGTGCACTAACCTGATTACTGAGGCCTTTGATTCCCCTAGGACGGCGGAATCAAGGGATATAGCAAGGGAGAAGCTTCGTACCTGGGTAAGTGGCTTCCAGAAAAATACCTCTGGACCTTATCTTCCAAGTGAGAAGATGAGGGCGTATCTTTTCCCTAGGGCATCAGCTGATGCAGTGATTCCCCAGCCTCAAGAGGAGATCCCCCAAGTTCAGATCCAGGTGGATGCTGAAGTCGCGGTCGCTATGCAAGACATCCAGTTGGATGACAGGATGTCTGACGTGGACGAGCGTCTGGAGGAAGACCTCCTGGCAGAAGCCCAGGATGAAGTTCAAGCCCCAGACGTTGTAGAGGAAGAGGTCGACGAGGTGTCGGCTACTCTGGTTCAGATCCCGGAGCCTATTCCCTCAACATTAGCCGCTCTCCCAGTAGAGCTGGGACAGGCCCTCTCCTCCATTGTTGGAATGATCCAACAAATGCAGAAGGAGAATCAGGAGAAGGCGGCTGCAATGGAACTGCGGATGCAGAGCCTTGCAGAATCACATGGGCCCCAGAAAAAGCTCAATGTGAAAGACCTTCCCTTGTGCTCAGATGCTAACCCATGGAGGTATGCTGAGCACATGCCGATGACGACTGGAAAGATCGTCATCTCGGATAAGTTGGGTTCAGTTCCCCTAGAGGAGGTGGAATTCTGGCCCAACAAGGCGTCATATCCGGACTGTTATGTCCGGCTGAGGAAGGAACCAGCTTCAAAGGAGGAGAGAGAGCCGAAGGAGGTCATAGTGATGGACCATGCTAAGGCTCAAGCTTTGCTTTCATCCTCGATGAAAGAGAGGGGCTTCTCGAACTCAAAGGTAGCTGCATTGAGTAAGAAGCTCCCTTCCTTTGTGTCCTCTCCTGCTAGAGCCTTCCCCTTTTTACAGAAAGGGTTTGCGGCTGTACTAAAAGCAGTCGACGCCGGCAAGCCTTGCCCCTCCCTGGAGGAGTATAAATCCTTGTCGCTGGCCCTGCCTATGGACCACAAAGACTGGAAGGACATCCATCTTACGTTCTCAGTTGGGAAGTTGGAGGCTGATATTGCCGGACGTCAGTTCGGCGAGGACCTCCCTAAGCTGTCTGACTCTCTTTTGCGGAGAGAGTTCGAGACAAAAGAAAGACTGGCTGCCTCAATGTCTCTTCAGACTACTCTTGAGACGATGGCAAGTGACCCCAAGGTCCATGAAATGTTCATGGTAGTGGCCAAGACTCATCTGGCCACAGTGACGAAGGATCTTTATAGCTTCGTCAAGGCGAGGAGAGCTTGTAGGGAGTTCGTGTTCACCTCGGCATCGGTGAGGCACGAGCCAAGGAAACTAATCTCCTCCAACATTTGGGGCAAAGACCTTTTCCCTACCGAATTGGTCAAAGAAGTTGTTGATAAGGCCGCCTTGGAGAATAGAAACCTTCTCCAGAAGTGGGGCCTGGCTATCAAAAGAAAGTCTTCCCCGGATGAGGGTCCTCAACCAAAGAGGAAGACTATGAGGACTAGGCTACCGTCTCGGCCAGCCAAGCCTCTTAGACAGCAACAGCAACTGCAATTGCCATTGCCTTCAGTGCCCCAGATGGTGGCACAAACCCCGACCACATTTCAGTGGGTACCCCAGGCTGTGTCGACACAGTCCACGGCATTCACCCCAACGTTCGAAGGGCAGTCTACTTCCTTTCGAGCAAAGCCTAGAGGAGCAGCCAGAGGCTCGTCTAGGTGCCCCTCAAGGGGAAGGGGATTCAGGGGCGGTCGCGGTCAGGGAGGCAAGACCTCAGGACGGCAGTCCAAGTGAAATGATGCCGGTAGGAGGGAGACTTCAAAATTTTCGGGATCGGTGGACCTTCGATCCCTGGGCCCACAGCCTACTCAAGAATGGACTGGGCTGGAGCTGGTACAGCACTCCACCCCCGTGCCCTCGGTTTTTCCAACACTCCACCCCCGTTCTGGAGGAATACGTTCAAGAACTGTTGGAGAAAAAAGTGATCCGAAGGGTGAAGTCCATCAAATTCCAAGGGAGGCTGTTTTGTGTTCCCAAGAAAGACTCGGAAAAGCTCAGAGTCATTCTGGACTTGTCGCCACTCAACAAGTTCATAGTGAATTGCAAATTCAAGATGCTAACACTGCAACACATAAGAACCTTACTGCCCAAGAGGGCATATTCCGTCTCTATAGACTTGTCAGACGCCTATTGGCACGTTCCAATCAACCGTCGACTCTCCCCCTACCTAGGGTTCAGGCTACAACGAAGACTATACGCCTTCAGAGCCATGCCATTCGGGCTAAATATAGCCCCAAGGATTTTCACGAAGCTTGCGAGCGTAGCTCTCAAACAATTACGCCTAAAAGGAATTCAGGTAGTAGCCTACCTGGACGACTGGCTGGTGTGGGCAGCATCCGAGACAGAATGCTTGCAAGCTTCCAGTCAAGTGATCCAGTTCCTAGAGTACCTAGGCTTCAAGATCAACAGAAAAAAGTCTGGACTTTCTCCATCTCAAAAGTTCCAGTGGCTGGGAATCCACTGGGACCTAATGTCACACCGTTTCTCCATCCCGGCGAAGAAAAGGAAGGAGATAGCGGGTTCTGTCAAGAGACTTCTAGATTCCGAAAGGATATCAAGACGCGAACAGGAGAGGGTACTGGGCTCTCTCCAGTTTGCATCGGTGACAGACCCAGTGCTAAGAGCACAGCTAAAGGATGCAACCGGAGTTTGGAGAAGTTATGCATCAAACGCGCGAAGAGATCTGAGAAGACCAGTTCCGCTTCGGCTACGTACTCTTCTCAGGCCTTTGTCCCAAGCCAAACATCTAAAGAAGTCAGTTCTTCTTCAGCCACCTCCCCCGTCGGTGACGATTCACTCAGACGCCTCGAAGGAGGGATGGGGAGGTCACTCTCATCGGAAAAAAGTCCAGGGGACTTGGTCCAAGCTATTCAAGACCTTTCATATAAACTTTCTAGAAGCTATGGCAGTGCTCCTTACCTTAAAGAAAGTCTCCCCGCGTCACTCGATCCACATAAGGTAGGTGATGGACAGCGAGGTAGTTGTGAGATGCTTGAATCGACAAGGATCAAGGTCACCACCTCTCAACCAGGTGATGTTGGCCATCTTCCGATTGGCGGAAAAGAAGAAGTGGTACCTGTCGGCAGTTCACCTTCAAGGAGTCTGCAATGTGACAGCGGACGCTCTATCCAGGTTCACACCGATAGAGTCGGAATGGTCCTTAGACGCAGGATCATTCTCCTTCATTCTGAATCAAGTCCCAGAACTGCAAATAGACCTCTTTGCGACGAAAGACAACAAGAAGTTGCCCCTGTACGTGTCCCCGTACGAGGACCCCTTAGCGGAAGCAGTGGACGCGATGTCCCTCGACTGGAACAGATGGTCCAGGATTTATCTGTTCCCTCCTCACAACCTTCTGTTGAGGGTCCTCAACAAACTGAGATCCTTCAAGGGGGTAGCGGCAATAGTGGCCCACAAGTGGCCGAACAGCGTGTGGTTCCCCCTGGCATTGGAACTACGGCTGAAGTTTGTACCGCTACCAGATCCAGTTCTGACCCAGAGAGTCCAGAAGTCGACTGTCTGCGCTTCATTACAGAAAACCCGGACCCTGCAGCTCATGATTTTCTCTCCCTAGCGGTGAGAAAGCGTTTCAGGATTTCGAAGTGCAAATCTACTAGAAGGCAATATGAGTCATCTTGGAGAAAATGGGTGGCCTTTGTCAAGGCGAAGAATCCGCAGGAGATCTCGACAGACTTCTGCTTATCTTTCTTCATCCACCTCCATGGTCAAGGGTTGGCAGCTAACACGATTTCAGCGTGTAAGTCTGCTTTGACAAGACCCATTCTATATGCCTTCCAGGTCGACCTAGGTAACGAGATCTTTAATAAAGTTCCGAAAGCCTGCGCTAGGCTCAGACCTTCAGCACCTCCAAAGCCCATTTCATGGTCTTTAGACAAAGTTCTTCATTTCGCTTCTCTATTGAGCAATGAGGAGTGTGCGTTAAAGGATTTGACACAAAAAGTTATTTTCCTATTTGCACTCGCGTCCAGGGCCAGGGTTAGTGAGATTGCAGCCCTCTCGAGAGAGGCAGGTCGTGTTCAGTTGCTGGATGGGGGAGAACTGAACCTGTTTCCGGATCCTACGTTTCTCGCTAAGAATGAGTTACCCACCAACAGGTGGGGTCCCTGGAGAATCTGCCCTCTGAAAGAAGATACATCTCTATGTCCAGTAGAATGCCTAAAGGTCTATCTTCATAGAACTTCAGACTTGAAGGGTGGTCAACTATTCAGGGGAGAAACATCAGGCTCAAATTTATCTCTGAATCAACTCAGAGCGAAAATCACATATTTTATTCGCAGAGCGGATCCTGACAGTACACCCGCAGGTCACGATCCGAGGAAAGTTGCCTCATCCTTAAATTTCTTTAATTGTATGGATTTTGAACATCTCCGTTCATACACTGGCTGGAAGTCTTCCAGAGTGTTCTTTCGCCATTATGCGAAGCAAGTAGAGGAACTAAAAAGATCTGTGGTAGCAGTGGGTCGCGTCGTTAACCCTACTGTTTAACTCTGCGAGGAACAGTGGTTTTAATTGGGACGATTAATTCCAGGGTGAGTGTGTAGTTACATACTGTACTACAAACTAAGTGAGGGCACTGAGTTGCCCACGTAGACTGTTCTATTTCCAAAGGTGAACCTAGCATAAGTGCAGACATGTGTGCCGAGCGTTTCTAACGCTAATGTGATTGATTTGTAATACAGACTTTTAAGACTTTGATACCTCGGTATCTTAAAAGTGGCATTTAATGTTTTTTCTTTCAGATAAACAAGTTCTGTTTACTATCATACTTATGCTTAAAGTTTTGGGTTATCCTCTTCTTATATATATATATATATATATATATATATATATATATATATATATATATATATATATATATATATATATATATATATATATACAATTGTTGTTAACCTGTCTATTTATTGTCTGTCAATAAATTTGTTCTTGAGAACCTTGCGTCTCCTTCACCTGTGTTAATTTATTGGTATAATTGAGCATTCATTCTATGTACCTTATCTTGGATAATTCTAATAGAATTGTTCCTTTATGCAAGCTATGTTGCATTGGTTTATGCTTTCCCTTAACTGGAGGACTCCGTCCCATAAGGGGACGGTGGCGGTTTTACAAGTTTCCTCCTATGCGGATATAAACCTTTGTCCAATACAAGTATTGTGCGGAGAACTGGTCGATATTTCATATTGACGCAGTGGTTCTTTACAAACTATGCTTTACTTAATATAGGGTGAGACCACTATATTAGCTTGCCTGGTATTCATACATAGGTATATGTACTCTTCGAGACTTTTCCAGAGTCTAGTAGGACTCTTCCCTGTAGGGGGCAGGAAGCTCTAACATGGTTTATAGTTAGTTGAAAAGATGTATAACGGTAACATCTTAGGTCTCTAGGTCTAGTCGACCGGGGAAAAATTACCTCCGGGGAGTACGGCACGTTCTGAGAATTCACTGATACAGTAATGCTCTGGTATACTTCCATCAGGACGACATGGCTTGAGCCCAAAAAACGGATTTTGAGCGAAGCGAAAAATCTATTTTTGGGTGAGATGGCCATGTCGTCCTGATGGACCCGCCCTTCCCTTTCTATGAAAGGGCTGTAGGACCCCTCCCTACATACAGTATCTGTAGCACCTCGTGTACGCTACAAGGAATACAGATGGCGCCAGGATTGGCGCCAGGCACGCTTACGAAACTGGAGAATAGGGAGCCTTGGGAGTGGCTCCCCCTTTTTCTTTCCCGATTTCGTTTCTTGCCAATTGACCCCTCAATACGTAATCTCTGTTTGGGGTGCAGATTGCCATGTGGCGTGTCAAGAATACGTCCTCTGATATGTCGCGATATCCCTTTCATGAGGGATATTCGCTCCAGGAGTTAGAATTCTGGTACCTTAAGGTAAATTCTCTGGGAATATCGCCGTAGTTGTAATATACCCTAGGAAGCTACCCTATAGGAACTTCCGTCAGGACGACATGGCCATCTCACCCAAAAATAGATTTTTCGCTTCGCTCAAAATCCGTATATATATATATATATATATATATATATATATATATATATATATATATATATATATATATATATATATATATATATATATATGTGTGTGTGTGTGTATATATATGCATATAGATAAAAAAAAGAGATGGAGTCATTAAAATTAAAGAGGATTTCAATATCATACTCTACAATATAGATAAAAAAATAATTTTTTCGATAGAGAAATTGAAACACCAAAAAGTAAAGAATTGAAAGGAATGAAAAAGAGGCAAAGAAGCAGGAGACGATAAAAGATGGAGGAGATTTCATAGTAATAAAGAGAAGGGATGTGTGAGGTGCGAGGGGGGGTTGATTCTTATCTCGTGAAAAAGGGAGCTTTGATACTCGATCGTTTAATTAGGATAAATCTGATAGAATTTGTTAGATTTGCTCATTTAGAAAACCCTTCCAGTGATATAACATTTCCGATTTAGCAATATCTTGCTTCAATTAACATAAGTTATAGAATTTTGAATGTGTTGCAAATCCCCTTTCCATCAGTTCACTTACACCGGCTTGCATTTAAAAAAAAAGGATCAAATTAGTGGCTTCGGCTTGCTTCGTTAGAATATGCATGGGAATTATCTAATTGTTGCAGGAACGGAAATATCCAATAAAATGATGATTCGTTGATTTCTTGCAGTCATAATTTCTCCAAAGATCTGTAACATTTTGCAAAGTCCATGCAAAGCGTAGCTATTACAAATAATATGTATATCACAGAATTATCTTTTACCGTAGAATAACTCGTTGACCTTAAGAAATTCTCATGGAAACTGCAACGTACGCCTAGTGTATATCTTGTTTACTCTTAGGATGGGTAGCAAGATTTTGTATCCCTGAGCATATTATTTCTGACAGGGGTACCACTTTCACCTCTCAATTGTGGACACCATTAATGAACCTCTTGGGTATCACCTATCATCATACAACTGCAAATAACCATACAGCCAACGGTATGTTTGAACATTTTCACCTTATCCTCAAAGCAGCTCTTATGTCCCGTTCTAAGCACTCCAGCTGGTTTACTCAGCTTCCCTGGGTCCTCCTGGGACTATGGACTACTTCTGAAGATGCCCTGGATGTCTCAGCAGCTAAAATGGTGAAATGGAGACCTATTGGTCATCCCTGCTGAATTTTTTCCGTCTTCAACCTCCTCTGACAATCTCCAGCACCTACGTCATCCTGTGGGAAAATTTACTCCATACCAAAAGACTTGAAAACCCCCAGTAAAACATTGCATACCAACAAATCTGCACTCGGCAACGCACGTTTTCCTGGGCATCAACACTAGCGAGCCAGTATTAATCCCGCCGTACACGGCCCCTTAACTTGTGATCCATATTAAGCCAGAGAGAGAGAGAGAGAGAGAGAGAGAGAGAGAGAGAGAGAGAGAGAGAGAGAGAGAGAGAGAGAGTGTATCGATTGTTTGCTGTGAGAAAGATTGTTGGAATGATTGACTGTTTGTTTACCTTTTAGCTAGGTTAGGACAGTAGTAAATGTTTCGGAGAGAATGCTTTTTTTGATTGAGTGCGACTTGAGGCAGTTGTGTGTGTGTACGCTGGATTTCTATATCTATTTGATTTCGACCAGCGTTGGAAGTGATCATTTATTTTTGAGTAAGTACAGTTTTGTTTATATTTGCTTGTCGTGATTTTGAATAATAGGAAGTTTAATATTTATCTTTGATTATAGTGCGATAGTTTAGTTAGCTAGGAGTGTTTGTAAGGGATTTTTTAATTTTGTTTTATTTTCAGGCCGTGATTCCTCCTTGGATTTCCATTTGACTGCTCTTTGAAACGAAAGACCTATTGAACACCGGACTTTGAATTTGTTTTTGATCTGTTTATTACGTATGATGATGATGAATATGAGGATAATGATGATGATGATTACACTCACGACTCAAATTAATTTATACATTTTTGGATTGACTGAGAGTCAGTGTGGCCATAGTGTGGCGTTGCAACTGAGTTGTGGCGTTGGGCTTAAAGGACTGTTAGCCCTTGTGTAGACGAAGGTTTTCGCACATATATATTATATGTTCATAGACAATTTTAGTGCTTCCTGCCCCCTGCAGGGAAGAGGTATACTAGACAGTAGAAAAGGGACCTCCAAGTTAGCATTTATTGTATGAACAAACATAAGTATCCACCTGAGATACAGACGGTCTTATGGTTTGTATATATTGTCGGATCAATATAAGTGTCAACTATATCCATTGTTTTTAAGCATACAATGATATGAGGTTTACTTAAATGAATAAGTACGAGAACTCTGGCATATATAATGTGCAAATTGCAGGGCGAGATAGGACGCAATTACATTCTAATAGACATTTATTTCGAGTAAATGACTAAATGGAAAACGAGTGAAACGAATGTAACATGTTATAGGAATTATACGTGCAACATATACAGAAAATGTTTTTCCTCCCTGAAAGGGAAAAAATGAAGAGTGCCACTCTAAAGCTGAAAATTTTGATAAATTTTCCCAATATAAATTATGTAATGTTTTATACTATCAACATTGTGTACTTCAAACACATGGCAAAAGTATTATCTGTATAATACCATACCTGAGATTTTGAACAGTTTTAGTGTCACACTTACTTAAAAGGTATCGCACTGGAAGTGTCAAGACCTTTTCACCCTAATTGATAGTCCCAATCAATTAACTGTTCATCGCAGCACTAGACGACAGGTATTAATACACTACCTGCCGCAACCACATAATGCTTCAGTTCATGGACTTGCTTAGCGTAGTGTTTGTAGAGCACTCTGAATGATTTCCATCCATATACTGAAAAAATTTCAGTGATGAAGCAATTTTCCTCGGATCATGACCTGCTGGTGTACTGTCAGGATCCGCTCTGCGAATGAAGTAGGTGAGCTTCGCCCTCAATTGTTTTAGGGATAAGTTTGATCCTGAGGTTTCTCCTTTGAAGAGCTGTCCTCCCCTAAAGTCTGAAGTTCTACGAATATAGACCTTTAGACACTCTACTGGACATAGAGAGACATCTTCCTTCAGAGGGCAGATTCTCCAGGGACCCCATCTTTTAGTGGGTAGCTCAATCTTGGCGAGAAAGTCTGGATCAGGAAAGAGATTCAGCTCTCCCACTTCTGTGAACTGAATGTGTACTATTTCACTAACTCTAGCCCCAGCGACTCTAGCGAACAGGAAAATAACTTTCTGGGTTAGATCCTTGAGAGAACAATCTTCATTGTTCATGGATGAAGCATAATGTAGGACCTGGTCCAAAGACCATGAGATGGGCTTTGGAGGAGCTGCAGGCCTAGAATGGGGTACATCTCATCACCGCCAACTCATCGCCGCCAACTCATCGCCGCCAACTCATTGCCGCCAACTCATCGCCGCCTACTCATCCCCGGCCCAACTCATCCCTGGCCCAACTCATTCCCGGCAGTGATTAATGAAATTCGGTAAATATTAAAAACACCTTTATTCAGAATCAAGTATGTCTCTTTCAGGACACTAAAAATAAATTAACACCATATAATTAAAGACAAAAAATCCATGAAAATATAGAAAAAAAAAATTGCGTGTATTCTCGCTTTACACCTGCCGAGCTGATCACATTTCCAGAACATCAAATTGCTGTCCGTTTTGCTGAATTTGTCGAAAATGAACAAATAGCCATCATGAGAAAATTTCGCTTTGCCTCTCTGACTTAAAATTGTCTCCATTGTAATGAGTTTACTGAAAGAATGTAAAACTGAAAGTGATTTATCGAAAGGTTGATAATTACTAACGTTTTTGTTGACAAACATCTGATTTCATACTTGGGTACTTTTGTTTGTAATTGGTAATTGAGTAATTGTCGTCATGCGTTGAAAAGTTAAAAATTACTAACGTTTTTGTTGACAAACTTTGATTTCATAGTTCGGTATTTTTGTTTACAAATAGTAGGATTGGTAATTGAGTAACTGTAGTTTCGTTTTTATTTACACTGCCTTGCAGTGTGTGTGTGTGTGTGTGTGTGTGTGTGTTGGACCGGTGATGAGTTGGGCTGGGTATAAGTTGGGCTGGAGATGAGCTGGGCCGGAGATAAGTTGGACCGGGGATAAGTTGGGCCGGGGATAAGTTGTGCCGGGGATGAGTTGGTGGTGATGATTGGCTGGCGATGAGATGGCAGCGATGAGTTGTCCCATTTCGCAGGCCTAAGCCTAGCGCATGCCTTTGGGATCTTGTTAAAGATTTCGTTCGTCAGATCCACTTGAAAGGCATATAAAAGAGGTCTAGTCAAGGCTGACTTGCACATAGTTATCGTGTTAGCTGCAAGACCTTGATTATGAAGGTGGATAAAGAAGGACAGACAGAAGTCTATTGAAATTTCTTTCGGTCCTTTTACTTTAACAAAAGCAACCCGCTTTTTCCAAGATGATACATATTGCCTTCTAGTTGACTTAGACTTGTATTCTTCTAGGAAGTCTATATTGCCTTCAGAGATCCCAAATCTTTTCTTAACCGCTAGGGCGAGAAAATCGTGAAATAAAGGTTTTGGGTTCTCTATGATGAATCGGAGACAATTAACTTCTGAACCCTTTGAGATAGTGCTGGGTTCAGTACAAGGGCCAGTCTCAGCCTCAGTTCCCTCACTAGAGGGAACCAGTTGCTCTTGGGCTATTTGGGAGCCACTAGAACTGCCGTTCCTTAGAAGGATCTCAGCGTGTTGAGGACCTTTAGCAGGAGATTGGATGGAAGGAACAGGAAACTCCGGGTTCATCCGTTCCAAACTAGGGACATGCCGTCCGTTATCTACTCTAGAGGGTCCTTTTATGGGGCTACATATCGTGGTAGTTTCTTGATGACACTCGTCACAAAGAGGTCGATCTGCAGTTCCGGGACTTATTCCAATCTGGAAGAAAATGGGTCTGCGTCTGTGGACCATTCTGACTCTATCGGCTTAAGCCTGAGTAGAGCATCCGCTGTTACATTGCTGATCATTTGTAAGTGAACTGCTGATAGGTGATATCTCTTTAGGTAAGGGATGGCTAATATCACATAGATTATATAGGACAATCTCGAGCCTTATCGGTTCGGACATCTCACTATCACTTCGCTGTCCAAGCAGGCTGATCTGCGTGGAGAGTTTCTCCAACTTTAACAGGACTGCCATGGCTTCCAAAATGTAGAGGATAAGGGCCTTGAACAGAAATTACCAAGTCCCTTGGACTTTCCTCTGATGGGAGTGAAATCCCCATTCTTCCGTCGAAGCATCCGTGCAGATGATCTTCGATGGTCGAGGTGGTTGCAAGGGCACGGTCCTCATTAGGCTTTTGACCTTCAACCATATGTTGAGAAGTGATCAAGGTAAGACCGATATCGGTCATTTTAGATCTCTTCGAGCGTTTGATGCGTATCTTCTCCAGACTCCTGACGCATCTTTCAGCTGTGTTCTTAGCACTGGGTCTGTCACTGCTGCGAACTGGAGAGAGTTCAGTACTCTTTCCTGTTGGCGTCTTGAAATCCTGTCAGATTACAGTAATCTCTTGACCGACCCTGCGATCTCCTTCTTCTTCCCTAAGGGAAAGGAGAGACAATGTGACCTCAGGTTCCAATGGTTTTTCAGCCATTGAAACCTTTGAGCTGGAGAGAGTCGAGACTTCTTGAAGTTGATTTTTCCTCCCAGATGTTCCAGGAACTGGGTTACTTCTTTGGATGCTTGCAGACCAGCCGCTTTGGGTGCTGCCTGCACCAGCCAGTCGTCCAGGTACTTTGTTACCTGAACAGTTTCTAGGCATGGTTATTGCACGACTGCATCCACCAATTTCGTGAAGATACTTGGGACTGTGTTTAGTCCGAAAAGTATGGCTCTTAGAACATACTATATCTTCCATAACTTGAATCCAAGGTAGGAGGAGAGGGGGCGACTGATTAGAAGCTGCCAATAGACATCTGTCAGGTCTATCGAGACTGTGAATGCCCCTTTTTGTAATAGGGTCCTTATGTGTAGAAGGATTAACATCCTGAACTTGTTGTTTCTTATGAACTTGTTGAGTGGCGAGAAGTCCAGAATGACTCTGAGTTTTATTGAGTCCTTCTTGGGAACACAAAACAGCCTTCCCTGGAATTTGATGGATTTTGCTATCCTTATAACCTGTATGCTCCAGAGCTATAGGGTATACTCTTCTAATACGGGGTTGGAGCGTTGGAAGAGTTGAGGAAATGATGGTGGAGATATGTCTATTTTCCATCCTAGTCCATTCTTGATTAGGCCTTGGGCCCAAGGATCGAAGGTCCAACGATCCTATTGAAGCCTCCCTCCTACCAGAAGTATCTCTTTGCTTCGATTGATCAGAAGGTTTACCTCCTCGACTACTTCTCTTGGAAAGAGGTCTTTACCCCAGATGTTGGAAGATATCAGCTTCCTGGGTTCATGTTTCACTGTTGCAGTAGCGAACACAAACTCTCTACAGGTTCTCCTAGCCTTCATAAAGGCATATAGGTCTTTTACTAAGGTGGCCATATGTATCTTGGCCAGGACCATGAGCATGTCTGGGGTACTTCGTTGGACTGCACACATCTCTATGCAGTTTTGTAGGGATAAGGAGGTCGCAAGTCTCTCCTTTGTCTCTTGTTCCTTGCACAAGAGTAACTCATAAAGTTTAGGGAGATTCTCGGTAAACTGTCATCCAGCAATGTCCGCGTCCAGTTTCCCTACTGAGAAGGTTAAGGGACTTCGTTCCAATCCTTTTCCTGCATGGGCAAGGTTAGTGACAGAGGCCTGCACTCCTCAGGGCATGGTTTGCCTACCTCCAATGCCTTGGCAACCGATTTAAATGCCTTCCACGTAAAGGGGATTGCTATTGAAGCAGGAGCAAGAAAGGTAGGGTGTTTCTTACTCAAGGCGGACACTTTCGACACTGAGTAACCTGCCTTTCTCAGGCTACTTGACAAGAGAGCCTGTGCCTTATCGTGGTCGAGAACCATGACCTCCTTCGGTTCCGTCTCTTTTTCTGATGTTGGTTCATGCTTCAGTCGAATGAAGCAATCAGGGAAAGCGTTAAAGCTTTGCCAAATCTGGATTTCGTCTAAAGAGACAGCTCCCATCTTCTCTGAGATGTAGAGTTTGCCGTCCAAAATCAGCATAAGCTCCGCATACCTCCAGGGATTGGCTTTGGAGCATGTCGGGAGGTCTTGGTCTCTGGGTCGCTTGAATGACCCTCAAGAGGTGATGAGTGGAGCTTCACAAAGCTCTCTCTTGAATTTCGCTTCCTTTGTTTTGCCTTGTTTGCGAAAGTTTTCCATTGGACCCGTAAGATGGGCCAGTGACTGGCTCATTTTGTCTAATAGAGGGGTAAAAGGTGAAAACGTCAAGGTTAACGGCTCCAGGGCCGGCACAGACGGAAGGAATTCCGGCACGACATCGTCATCTTCTTCCATAGGTGCCTTCCTGCCCTCCGTCTCGATGGCAATCTGGATGCAGGGAGGTGCGAGTCGTGCTTGGGGCACCACCATTTCACTACTTGCTTTCAAGAACAGTAAGCTACGCATCCTATCATTAGGTAGGTATGGTCCCGGAGAGCTCTTCTGGAACCCTCTTACCAATTTGCGTAGTTTCTTACCTTCCGCATTCTAGACTCCATTGACTTGGGATCATCAAAACCTTCAGTCACTAAGGTCCAGCAGATATTACAGACTTGAGAGTCCCAATATTGCAGGGATTCGGTAATAATGTTGCAGGGGGCATGAGACCTGCATGCTTTATGACTGTAAAAGTATTTACTCTTAAGATTGCAGAAGACTGCATCGCATTTCATCTGCGGTTCCTCCTGTAAAGTAAGGAAAACTGAATGAGTATACGATTGTTTATCTCACCTGATAAAAAAATATGTAATTAGTCATATTTTAATTATTATAGCTTAGGATAGTAACTAGAAAGGAATAGTGAAAGCACATACTTGTTTATCCCTCCCAACCAATTGCTGTAACCTCCCCCAATATTAAAAATAAAGAGTTTCCTTTATCAGGGCAACTCGAAAGAGAAGGGTTCTAACCCCAAGGGATGGAAGAAGTGTACACTGCCACTGACCCTTCTAATTATTTAATATTGTGGGGTAAATATTAACTGATTTTCAATCAGAGTATTGAAGGAATTCTATTCTTTCAATATAGGTTCGGTCTCAGCAAAAGCCTGCACCAGGGTACATAAGATATATTAGAAATTAATTACTGTATAATAATACTATAGTTTTCGGTTTGCAGTATATACTATATTGCAAATATACTGGCTACTGTATAATCATATACTGTAGCTCAGCCGGTGTGCCGCCGGTATGGCTAGCACCTGGCGGCACGGTCCAGCTGGCATGTCGCCGACTGGACTAGAAATTAGAAAAGACACATACTTGTGTATTGCACCCAGCCAATTGCTGTGACCTTCCCTTCCAATATTAAAACCATAGAGTTTCCTGATCAGGGAAGCTCAAAGAAAAGGGTTCTAACCTTTAAGGATAGAAAGTGTTATACAGCAAAAGACTGGGCAAGGATATCCAAAATATGTTGGAAAATAACTACTTGTATAATATATACACCAGTTTTCTATCTGCAGTATATACTGTACTGCAAATATACTGACTACTGTATAATCATACACTGTAGTTCAGCTGGCATATAGCCGGCATAGCTAGTACCTGACAGCACAGTCCAGCCGGCATACTAGCTGATACTAGCATGGAGTGAAGGACTGCCTTATTACTGTGTATGTTTACACTAAATAAGGATGTAAGTATATAACTTACTGCCTTACCCTAGAAAGAAGGTTCAAATGGAAGGGGAGAATGCATCATTCAGGCTTCCATCCAACCACAAGTACCGTTGCCGGCATATGGCCGGCTGGTTAGTACCCGGCGGCACTGGTACAGTCGCCATGCCGCCGACTGAGTAAGTACCTGTCGGTGCCCGCCCGGCCGGCATGCTGCCGGTCGGGTTACTACCCCGGTTACAGGACATGTGGACGGCAGTCCAAGGGAGGACTGAAGAACCATGGTGACAGAAGGGTCTCCCACCGGTAGCCATCATGGCCGGCACAACCTTCCCGGATCCTTGTCCATATGGGAAAGCTGAGTGACTAAACAGCTGCTATGTAGGAGCCCGGCCGGCCCCCCAAACCTGCCGGCGAGCGGCGAGATTGCGGGACAACGGCCATAGCCAAAAGGACAGAGAGGGGTAGGGAAAAGGGTCCTATATAAAGTGTAGAAGGCGGCCGCAATGTTGCCGCCCCCACTACACAAGGGAGAAACTCTGTTTCAGTATCGGCGCCATCCTGGGTGGCAAAAGAATGTCTATTCTTCAACCTAGGGTCTGACGAAATAGTGTTAGGAGGGGCTGGCAGGTTTGCCGCCCCCTCTCAACAAGGGAGAAACATCGTTTCAGTGCCGGCGCCATCCTAGGCTGTAGAAGAATGTCTGTTCTTCAGCCCAGGCTCTGCCAGCATAGGACTAGTCTTCTAAACCGCAGGGAGAAGGTCACGGCAACATACCACCACCCGAGGTGCGGTTTAGGGAGGCTTAGCCTCCTATGCCGGCGGCTATAAGCCGGCAGGGAAGTGACTACTCACCCTGCCACCCTGCCGCCGGCAAAAAGACTGAATACTCTGAGATTCTGGCAAAAACCAGAGCCGGACACTCGCTGGCAAAGGTGGGAGACAGAAAAACCCTAGCCTAGTCAAGCCGGAGTAAACTACTCTATGAAAAGACCAGAAAGGGTTGCCGCCTGTGGCGGCACTCAGAAGGAAAGTGGGATTACCCATAACTCTCCAAAGGAGACAAGTATCGATTTATATAATTCTAGGAGATATACTATCTCCCTTACAATCAATAAAACGATACACAAGGGTAAACTGGGAAATGTCTGAAAGTATACTACATTGCCTAGGCTAGGTAACCTAGGCAAGACAAGATCTCGGTTACCTAAATCACCGATACTCTAACGTATACGATCTACAAAGAAAGAGAAAAATTATGCATACCATAAATATCATTACAAGTATAATTATGCCTAAATACCTTTCATAACTTATTAAAGCTATTTAAACCAGGAAAGTCGTTCTGCTAACTAAATAACACAGGCCTAACGATAAATTACTCTAATTTCAGAATGAAACAGGATCTAAAATTATATATACTATAAAGAATCAATACTCAACTTTCCAGAGGTGAAAGAAGCTGGATATTGCATAATGCTCCTCACAAAATCGATCGAAAAGGTTAGATCAACAGGGAACACCACCATGCAAATTCGCTACAAAATTAGGAATAACCGCCATCTTGAATATGGCGCCATATTGATACTCAATAGTAGTATAGGAAATAGGGTAACCTTGATAACGGCTCCCCTTCCAAATTTGCCACTCTTCCCCCTCGAGGCGAAAATGCTATTCGGGATGAAGATCGCTATGTGTCGTATCAAGATATACGTCCCCTGAATTATGCGATATCCTTAAAAGAAATTTTAAGGATATTCACGCCAGGAGTTAGAATTCTGGAGACCTAAAGGTAAATTCTCTGGGAATATCACTGTAGTTCATATATCCCTTGAAGCTACTATTAGGAACCTTCCATCAAGACGACATGGCTTGAGCCCAAAAAGAAAACTTAACCCATAGATAGATAAATGATTAGATAAATTAAAACGTTTGATGACATTCTAGCTGTTTGATAATATAGAATATTGATAATAAAGATACAAAAATAAAGTAATTGAACACTAAAATAAGAATATAATTTTGTACAAATGTATTGAAGTTTATTATGAAGTGAAATCCATAAAATATAATTAGTGACATCCCAAACGTTCATTAGTGAAGGAATAAATAGTTTGTTTATCAACAGCAACATCGCAAATTGAAATCATGGTGTTATTCCCACCATAAAGCATTTTTCAATTAAGCCTAATTTGGGAAACACTGATAATTGAAATTTATTTATGGTTATGAGCCCTTTTGGGGTAAGTAACTCTGTAGAGTTTTTATTACCTTCGATTTTTGGCGGTGGAAGATTTGAAATATTAGTGATTATATCATTTTTTAATCTCCTTATTTACTCTATTTTACATAGTTTCATATTAACACAAATGTCATAAAGTACTTTAATTCAATTGTTTGGATGTAGGCAAGCGAGACGGGTCTTTATCCCAAACTTATTTTTATTTTAGATTTACACAATCGACAGATATCTTTATTCCTAGCTAATGTCTCATCATTGTATTTTCCCTGATATGAAGCGTGGCTTCATTAATCATATCTCCCATAAAAGGAAAAAAAAAATAAATAAATATATATATATATATATATATATATATATATATATATATATATATATATATATATATATATATATATATATATATATATATGTGTGTGTGTGTGTGTGTATATCTATATATATATGTGTGTGTGTGTGTGTATGTGTGTGTCATCAGCCATTGCTAGTTTACTGCAGGGCAAAATCCTCCAACATGTCCTTCCACTCTGTCTATTTATCGTCTTTCTATGCCAGTCTTTACACCAAAAAATTTATTTCCTTATCAACTCGTCGTCTTCTCTTCCTTCCCCTGCTTCTGGTTATTCTTTTCTTTTCATCTATTACCTCCGTCTTTCTCATCATATGTCTTGCTCATGTCCATTTTTTTTTTCTTACATGATGGTAGGGTGGCCTCTAGTTTATTTTCCTCTCGTATTGAATAAAGCCTGTCTAATAGAAACAATAGAAGAAGGAATCCGAGATTACAAGGATTTACAAGCAGTCCTGACATCTTTGGTCTTGTGATGGATTTTATTACAGCTGGTGTCAGACAGTTTGCTGATGATATTGTTTAAAAAGCCCTGACTAGAAAAGGGGTGGAAAGGAAATTAAGAATATGGTAACAAGCTTTTATATATTGGGATTTAAGGATAAGTAGGGCCAAGATAGAGTATTTGTGCATTGGGAGGAGTAGGAAAACAGGGTGCTATTAAATGGGCTTAGATAACAACAAGTGGGTTAACATGTTAAAGTTCCTTAGGTCTTGTGTGATGGATAATGGAGTCATGGAATCAGAAATTAACCACAGAATGTACTGTGATATGATGAACTGCAGAAGATCGTTGGGAATATAATGTGAAAACAGAGTTAATGCAAAAGTAAAAGGACAGTTTATGAAAGTGTAATTAAACCAGCTTTGGTGCATGCAGCTGAAACGTGGCCAGTAAAGAACACTGAAGAAAGGAAGTCAGAAGTGGCAGAAATGAGGATGTCACGTTGAACATATGGAGTCACAATCATGGACAGGATCAGAAATGAGTATATTAGAGGGACAGTAAAAGTAGGCGAAGTGTCAAAAACAATTCAGCAAAGAAGATTACAGTGGTTCCGTCATGTCATGCAGAGAGACGATCATGTGTATCGTATGGTCATGGACATGGAGGTGGATGGGGGAAGGAGGAGGGTAAGGCCAGAGTTGGAGGGAAAGATAAAGTATCAAATGACAAGCGGAAAAAGAATTGAGAGAAGGGCGCCCAGGATAGATGAGAATGGAGAACGCTTATTATAATAAACAGCGACCCTATATAGAAATGTGTAAAGCCTGTAGAAAAAGAAGAAATTTGCTCTCGTACCCATGTCCTTCATTTTCTGTCTCTTAGTGGTATTTCTATTATTATTCTTCCCATAGCTCTTTAAGTTGTAACTAGCTTATGTTGTAAGGCTTTATTAAGGTTCTAAGTTATTGATCTGTGATGAGCCGAGAGAAGGTTGTGACTCAAAGACAGGATGAAACCAACTGAGTAACTTTATTACAGAACACTCTTTTATATACAAAAACTCATTGCAACAACAAATTTCATGTTCAAACCGACACGCATCAGTTAACAGTTAACGGTGAGAAAAACATGCATGTTATTTCAGGTTCTTTTTAGTGGGAGGGGAGAGCAAAGATACAAGCAGAATATATACACAAAATGAAATGTTGTTACTATGTACGATCGTGCGACACATAGTTGGTACAAGCGCCCCCCCCCCCCTTAAAATAACATACTGTACATGTTAAATAGGGCGCCCTGATCTAGAGAGGCAAACTGTAGGCGGGTCATCTGGCAGGATATAAGCAGGTTTTAGACGATCAATGGAGACCCAGTCTACTTTGCCATGACTGTTTCGTAGGAATGCTTTCGGATTGCGTCGGATCACAAGGAAAGGGCCCGTTAAAGGGGGCGTTAGCGGTGGCTTTCTAGTGTCGTTGCGCAGGAAGACGTGCGTTGCAGAGGGCAAGTCTGTCGGTATGTGATGCTTCACTGGGGGCTTGTAAATCTGGCGGCATGGAGTAAATTTTCCAACGACGTGACGTATGCGCTGGAGATTGTCGGAGGAGGTTGTAGAATGAAAAAATTCAGCAGGGATGACCAACAGGTCGCCATACACCATTTCAGTGGCCAAGACATCGGGAGCATCTTTAGGAGTGGTCCTTAGTCCCAGGAGGACCCAGGGAAGCTGATTAAACCAGTTGCAATCCTTGCAGCGGGACATCAAAGCTGCTTTGAGGGTGCGATGAAAACTTTCAACCATTCCATTGGCAGCGGGGTTGTAGGCAGTTGTCTGATGTAGGGTGATGCTCAGGAGATTCGCTAATGATGTCCACAATTGAGTGGTGAAAGTGGTACCCCTGTCAGAAGTAATATGCTCAGGGATACGAAATCTTGCAATGCATCCTGAGAGTAAGACAGATGTGCATGAGGCGAATGTTGCAGTTTCCATGAGAATGGCTTCAGGCCAACGAGTGGAGCGGTCGATGACTGTAAACAGGTGACGATGTCCTTTTGATGTGGGTAGGGGGCCTACAGCGTCGATGTGAATGTGTGCGAAACGACGCTGGTGGTTGAGGAAAGGTGCCCACTCCTGAATCCGGGTGTCGATGTACTTTAGAAGTTTGGCAAGAAGTACAGGCGCGGACCCAATCCATAGCATCCTTAGAAATGCCATGCCAAATGAACCTCGTCTTCAGCAGCTGTGCAGTAGAACGGCACGAGGGATGTGAAAGGCCGTGAATGAAATCAGACACCTGCCGGAGCATGGCAGCAGGAATCTAAGGTCGCGGTCTACCAGTACTGACCTCACAGAGGACAGGGGTGTTGGAGTCTTCGAGGGGGAAGTCTTCCCAATGGAGGGACGTGTAGGATGTCCTATATGCTTGATACTCTGGATCCTGTCGTTGGGCTTCAGCCAAGGTGTTGTAATCCAATCCCAGTTGAACGGCAGCCAACGTGTTTCTTGACAGGGCATCGGCAACAGGATTCATTTTCCCACGGACGTATTGAAGGGTGCAATTGTATTCAGCCACAGCGGAGAGATGTCGACGTTGACGGGCGGACCATGTGTCACACTGTCGAGAGAAGGCATGCACCAGAGGCATGTGGTCTGTGCAAATGATGAAGGGCGTACCTTCTAAGAAATGGCGAAAGTGACGGACAGCCAAGTGCGCCGCCAGCAATTTGTGATCGAAGGACGAATAACCTGATTCTGCCTTGGACAGTTTTCTGCTGAAGTAGCCAATGGGCGGGGCCAGCCGTTGACCACCTGCTCGAGTACTGCACCAATAGTGACGTCGCTGGCATCGGTGGAGAGAAGGTGAGTGGCGTGTGGGATAGGAAAAGTGAGGGAGGCGTAGAGGGGAGCAAGAGTGGCGGCAATGGCTGGCAGAAAACGGTGATAATAGTTGATCATGCCCAAGAATTCCTGCAGAACTTTGACGGTCGAGGGTGCGAGAGAGGTCCTGAATGGCTGCTACCTTCTCAGGGAGGGGATGGACTCCTTCAGGAGTGGTGCAGTGCTCTAAGAACGACACTTCGTTGGCATCAAAGGTACACTTGTCGTACCGGACTATAAGGCTGTTTTGTTGCAGGCGGTCGAGCACGATGTGCAGGTGATGGAGGTGTTCCTCTTTTGAGGAGGAAAACACAAGTATGTCGTCCACATAGCATACATAAAAAGGGAGGCCCCCCAAGATGCCATCCATGAGACGTTGAAACGTGACCCCAGCATTACGAAGGCCAAAACAGGAGTAATTGAAGGTGTATGTACCAAACGGAGTGGTGATGGCAGTCTTGGGGATGTCTTCTGGGTTCATAGGCACCTGATAATACCCTTTCAGGAGGTCGAGCATAGAGAAAACCTTCGTTTTGTGCAGGTAGGAGGTCACGTCGGCAATGTGTGGGAGGGGTTAGTGATCTGGTTCTGTTTGCATGTTCAGGCGCCTGTAATCCCCGCACGGACGGAGGGAGCGGTCTTTCTTCAGAACAATGTGTAAGGGTGACGACCATGGGCTGGAGGCCTTTTGGCAAAGGCCCATTTTCTCCATTTCGGCAAACGTCTGTTTGGCGGCTGCCAATCGTTCCGGTGCCAGACGTCTGAATTTTGCGAAGACTGGGGGTCCCGTCGTCTTGATATGGTGATAAATACCGTGCCTGGCAGGAGCCATGGCCGTTTGGCGAAGTTCTGGATGGAAAACTTCCAGGTACGACGTGAGGTGGTGGGCGTAGGCGTCTGTGGGTGCGCTGATGTGGAGAGTGAGGCTGGAGGGTGCGGGTTGAAGAGGTGTCGCCAAGTATGAATCTGCGTTGACCAATCGTCGGTGGGTGACATCGACCAGAAGGTGGAAATGAGAGAGGAAATCCGCACCGAGGATTAGCAATATAACGTCAGCAACGAGAGACTTCCAATTAAATTTACCGTTTCCAACTGATAATATTAGGTTCTCGTAACCGTAGTTGGGTATCGCAGATCCGCTGGCAGCTAACAAGCAGACGTCAGCAGGCGTAGACAGACTACGTTGTGTCCTGAAGAGTTCCCTTGGCAAAAGAGAACGACAAGCAACCGTCTCTACCAAAAATCGCACGCTCATTCCAGCATCATGTAAAAAGAAAAGATTAAAAACACGGGAGGCCACCGCCACGAGCGATGGCCTACTTACACCTTTTTTGGCCACTGACAATTCTTGGCACATTTCTTCGCGCTTGCCCCGAATCTGTAGTGGTAGTAGCAAAACTGCAGCAGATGGGAGGTAGTAAGTGGCTGTAGAAGTAGTTGGTTATGACGCAAGCGAGTGGTGGGTTGGGTGGTGGGTGGCTTTGTCGCCGCTTCGGCACGTCACGTGGTAGGCGTGTATGTCCTACGGCATTCACATCAGCTTCGGTTGACGTTGAATAGGCGTCCTCTTCGTCAGGAGTGGAGGCGTTGATGGAGGTCTTGAAGTGGCTGTCTATAAGGGGCGTCGGCTTTGGTCCTTTATGGGTAAACTATCGACATCAGTATGGCAGCGCATACAGGTTCGGGTAAACGTCGTATCCAAAGGGCATGAAGTAGGTTCACCTCACGAGGAGAGCCGTCTGCAGCAGGTTGCAGGCGAGCGATACTGGTCATTTCCCTGAGGACGAGCGAAGTCCTTTGGTCCCCCAACAGTTGTTGAGAGAGCTGAAAAAGCTTTGCTATACGGGTGGCTGGCGGCAGCGAGTACTGCTGCAGAAGGTATGTTTTGAGGGTATCATACGCTATTGGGGTGTATCTTTGTTCACAAAGCCAGTTGGATATTTCCAGGAAGGTGTCCTCGGGTATAGCTGCAAGAACATAATTTGCTTTGGTGGTTCAGCGAGTCACGCCCTTAATGCGAAACTTGACTTCTACGCGCTGAAACCAAGCAAACGCCTCCCCGGTGACGAAGGACGAAAGTTTCAATTGGGCAGCGCAGCCCCAACTTCCGTAGAGTCAGCCATAGTACCAACGACGGAGGGGCAAGGGGGCGTGGAAGGCGGGAGGAGCAGGTCGACTTCCGGGGTCACCAATGTGACGAGCCGAGAGAAGGTTGTGACTCAAAGACAGGATGGAAGCAACTGAGTAACTTTATTACAGAACACTCCTTTATATACAAATTCAATGCAACAGGAAATTTCCTGTTCAAACAGAGACGCATTGGTTAACAGTTAACGGTGAGAAAAACATACATATTATTTCAGGTTCTTTTTAGTGCGAGGGGAGAGCGAAGATAATAGCATAATATATACACAAAATGAAATGTCATTACTATGTACGATCGTGTGACACTCGGTTGGTACAGATCCATAAGTTAATACTGGTATGACTATTTCATTAAATACTTTTCTATTTAGAGAGAGTGGCAAGTTACATTTCCTAATATAATCTTATTTAACAAAATCACTCAATCCTATGCTTATCCTTCTTTTAATTTGACTCTCATGTCCTGTGGAAACTGCCTGTCCTAAGAATTATTCATTAACAGTCTCTCGAAGATTATCCAGAACCCTTTTTTGTTGTCTCTACATTTCCATTGACATTATTTTAGTTTTACTCATATGCATTTATAGTCCTACATTTCTGCCTTCTCTATTCCAATCTTCTGAAAATCCTCCCATAATTCACTAAATAAAACTATGATATCTGCATATCATAAGTTTTTGAGGTATTTTCCATTAATGTTAATTCCTATATTTTCTCGATAATTATATATATACATAAATACATATATATATATATATATATATATATATATATATATATATATATATATATATATATATATATATATATATATGTGTGTGTGTGTGTGTGTGTGTGTGTGTGTTTTAGTGGATATATATACATATAAATTTGTGTGCGTGTATATTGTAAATCTTTGCATGTATAGTCTCATTTTAGACAGGAGCTCGTATTCAAGAGAAACTTGCCAGGTAGGTTAATAGAACAAAGGAAGCCAATAAATGTTCAGAAATAAATTAGCTTTTAGGAGATGTTAAAAGAAAAGCGATGAGAGGTTGGAGAGGGAGAGAAAAAAAGAACCAGGGAGAATTTATGCTTTGTTTAGCTCTCTCTCTCTCTCTCTCTCTCTCTCTCTCTCTCTCTCTCTCTCTCTCTCTCTCTCTCTCTCTCTCGTGGCAGCTTTGCGTAGCTTCTCCGCTTGCTTTGTTTGGATGCCATCCAGATTCTGTTCTGGTTTTGCGTTATTGATTCCGGGTGGAAATATCTTGTGCATAATTCGCAGCTTCCTTGGAGGAAAGCCAGCCATTGCTGCCTCCATTGTCTATTGTGCGTTGCCTTAAACATCACCTTAACAATAGATGATGAGTATTCCTTAGCCACAACTGGGAAGGCCTGGCCTTCCTTAGATCTCTCTCTCTCTCTCTCTCTCTCTCTCTCTCTCTCTCTCTCTCTCTCTCTCTCTCTCTCTCTCTCTCTCTCTCCTTGCATTCGCGGCCTTATGCGATCGAGGCTTCAGCTTTGTTCCTTAAGGAGCGCTTCTCTTATCTCCACCTTTCCTCTCACCGAGAAATATTGCCCAATAAGAATAAAAGGACCAGATATGCAGAAAACCCTTAATCTCATTAGCAATACCCACCAGCGAGAGGTTCCTGGTTTACGACGGCAACTCTTTTGCACATCGCCGTGTTTCTGAGCTTGTATATATATATATATATATATATATATATATATATATATATATATATATATATATATATATATATATATATATATATAGTGTGTATATATCTATCTATCTATCTTTATTTATTTATATATATATATATATATATATATATATATATACATATATATATATGCATATATATATATATGCATATATATATATATATATATATATATATATGTATATATATATATACTATATATATATATATATATATATATATACAGTAGATAGATAGATAGATAGATAGATAGATATATATATATATATATATATATATATATATATATATATATATATATATGTATATATATATATATATATATATATATATGTATAAAGATAGATAGATAGATATATACACACTATATATATATATATATATATATATATGTATACATATATATATATATATATATATATATACTGTATATACACTATATATACATATATATATATATATATATATATATATATATATATATATGTAATATGATATATATATATATATATATATATATATATATATATATATATATATATATATATATGTATATGTATATATATATATATATATATATATATATATATATATATATATATATATATATATATACTGTATATGTATATATGTATACACTAGAGTGCAAATATATACATGTGTGTATTATTATCAAGATCTATATACTGCTTAATTTTAAAATATTTCCTACATGATTTCCATTAAAAGTTGGAAGACAACAAATGAAGACGTTTCCTTGTGGTTTGTGAGGTCAATAGTAGATTCCCAGGCTTTCCTTAAGAAAGCTTCCTGATGTTAGATATTATATGAAAAAGCCTGAATCTTCAAAAATAGTATCAATTTGATTTAAACGTGTTTGGTCCAATGGGCGATTAAGCAATGTATGTTTTTATAGATTATAAGACCACTTCACTTATTTCTCCAGCATTTTGATCTTATTCAAACCTTACTAAAGATCAAAGGTTGTATATAATATGTAGCTAATGGATAGCTTCATTGTTTACCAGTAAGATTACTGAAGACATCAACACAAGAAGTATATTTTTTAAATCATATTGCTAATTAACGAGACGTAATTGTGTTCTAACACACAGAAATAAATCCATAGCAGAAAAAGCAGAAGTTTTGGAGGTAAAATAAGGCACAGTCACAAACATAATCTGTTACTTTGGGCTAAATTCATTACTATTTTATATAAGATATAAACATAATCAAAATTCATATATTTTCTATGAAATATCAAAGTACTGTAAATTTGTGTTAGTTGTCAAAATAAAAACATATTGTTATATAAAAAATCAACAAATCAGTGTACACACTTTATACTTTGACTTATATGGATAACCGAAATGAGCATAATTAAATTCTAATACAATAGAATGAAAATTAAGCTTACAAAAATAGAACGTTATCTGTCTGGCTCTCTGGGTTGATTTATAATGATTACGACTGGGTGCGCGAAGAACAAGTGCAGTCTGTTGCTCCTTTGTGAATGTTGTCAAAGGCTCCTCATCCGGGAAATAAAAAAATGTCTCTTTTACTTTTACTCGCGAAAGTAATTAATTACTGATATTATTTACAAACTTTTGAATACACGAAGCAAATTGTCTCCATTTACAAACAAGAAAAGGCGAGATATAACCTAAAAAATAAAATTAAATTGTCACCCTCAAGTAAAAGGTTTCTCGCATCTGAGCCACATCACAAAAATTATTTAATAAAAAAAAAGATATATATAAATACTTTATTGATGGTATGTGCTAGAATATTACTCATATTGCAATATCAAGAATTATATAAATTATCCGATTATCTTTAGCTATGACTATAAAAGGATTTTTTTTTTTTTTTTCATGATTAGGACCACTTTCTTCATGGTAAACTACTTTGAAGACAACCAATCAGAATCCGAACATGTGGAGTCTTATTTACAAACGTGTGAATACAGGAAGCAAATTGTCTTCATTTACATAAAAAGAAAAGGCCAGGTATAACATGATTTGCAATACAAACAAAATTGTCACTTTAAGGTAAAAGGTTTCTAGCAGCAGAACCACATCACAAAAATTACTAATTTTTAAAAAAAAAAAAATACTTCATTGATGGTATTTGCTAAAATATTACTCATTTTGCAATATCAAAAAGCATATAACTTCTCCGTTTATTTAATCAATGACTTTTTGTAAACAATATTGTTCATCACGGTAAACTACTTTGAAAACAACCTATCAGAATTCGAATATATGAAGCCATCAGTGGCCAGCCTAAATATACCGTATATTTCTTGTAAATTGAAAATAAAGTTCACTCAGTCGGTTTGGAAATATTTGAACTTCATTAAAGAATCTGTGGAAACGATAAGAATTCCTGATGATGGCAATGATAAATAAATTCTGAAGAAAGAGAAGG